>NC_064438.1:30951577-31004077 GCF_023343835.1 Lagopus muta
ATTGTCATGGTAATTATAATTAGGTTATATGTATCCAAGGTACAGAACCCATGCAAGGAGATGGCATAAAAGAGGGTCTTATAAATGAGACTGTGGGGTATTTACCTAAACAATTGCATGCAGGAAAAAAAAAAAAAAAAAAGAGCTTACATAAAAGTGTGTTTTATGCAGATGTTAGAAACCTGTGTCTCTAAGACACTATTTTGACCATAATGCATTCTGTCATGTGAGATAAAATGCAGAGAACATTTACATTTCTCCCACTCACTGAGCTTCTACCACACGGCTTGCATTTTTCTCACATCAATAGACATCTTTTTAAACATTATATTCATGTCTGTCTCTCTTGATGGCAAATAAAATTCAATAAATAAAATACTTTGTGATAAATATGTTAGATTTAAGAAGAGGTTGTAATATAGTGTACAAGTTTTCAAAGATGATTTGTTAAAACCAAATAAATTTAACAAGACATGTATAGAAGCTCAAAATATATCAATATATTGTAGATGATGCACAATAACATAATAACCCAAAAGAGCATTTGCACAGTTTTTCACACTGCTTAACTTACCACTAAATAAGACAAATAATCAACAGAACTTGGACTCACTGCCTCTGTAGATCAGATCAACATATGACTGCTGCAATAGCTTGACTTGCTACAGCATTTCTAAACCAGCTGCAGTTGCAGATATCTACTGTATAGCAGGGGACATGTTCACTGCAAAACCATCAACAAGTCTAGTGTCACTTAGAATACAGTTATAGATCACTAAATATTTCTACTGCTACACAGGACACTATTGTGCATTCAGCCAACCTGATTGGTGTATATGGCAAATAATTTGTAATAAAATGTAATTAGTGAGCACAATTTAAGTGTCCTACTGTGCTTCTGGTAATCATCTCCTCTTAGGTAATTTGAAATTGCACAGTTAATGTTTATCATCTTAAAGTCAAGCAAATAGATGACACCGCAAATCATGAGTTCCTCAGTTTCTCTGAAGTTTGTGTTTTGCCTTTTTGTAAGATTGTTATTTACCAGATATTATTACTATTCTGTGTATTTTTGCTTTAAAACAGTAAAACATGCAAGAAGAACCCTTGCTGTATCATTTGTTTTCTATTTTGTACTTTCCTACTTTTTTTTTTTTTATTTGTAACAACTGTAGAAGATTGGTTTTAGTGTTTCATCATCTTTCTCCTTACTGAACTGCCAAGAAAGTCAAACAGTATAATGTGTCTTTTGGTGCTTTTTATTCTATATTTCTAAAAACAGCTCGCCACAAATTCAAAGGGCTTAGAATATAGACAAGACAAAAGAATATTATTATTTACTTTTTAATGATGAAAACTAAGACACAGAAAGAATAAGCCATTTCCATAATGTCATGCAGAAGAATAAAGTGAACCCAGACCTCTCAATTCTCAGCGCAACGACTAAACCACGTCAGCCTTCCTGTAATTTTGAGGAGATGGATCCCACTCCCCAAAAAACTTAAGACTCAAATATACACTTTCATCTTTGCATGTTTTAATCAGAGGGAATAGGCTACATACAGAGACTGAAACAATTGACATAGGGCATCTACATCAGTTTTACATTTAAGTTTTGAATTAAAAAAAAAAAAATACCTTGATCATTTAAATGTGCAAACCCACCTGAAATGGCAGGGTTTTTTAAGCACTCACCACCTATACTCATCATTTTCTTTCAGACACTCAAACCATTTTTCTTAGACCATGGAAAGAACGCATCTAATTTCAGATCAGACCCAATCTGCATGTTAAGTTGCTTAGCTAGATGGAGGAGCAGGCTGAAGACATACCACATCTGCAGGAAAATATTAAGGGCTAATAGCACTTCCTGGTTCTCCTCAATGTAATGTCAAGCCTGTATCTGCAAGCATGCTCTCACTTGTAAAATGGGGAGAAGTTAGTGTTAGGGTTGGCAAGTTCCATTAACTTATAAAAACTCACGTCCTTCCTGCAAGAGAGTGACAAAAGTCCAGAGAGGCATTTGTTGTTTGAAAGGAAGCTGCTGCTGTATCTCTCAGCTTCTTCAACAGATTACAATGCAGGGCTGTTTTAGCAGCTAGTGAAGAGAATCAAACAGAAGTTCCTCCACACTCATTACTATGTATGATCTATGGGCACCTGAATCAAGTATTTCTCAAGGACTGTTCATCTACAGCAGGACTTTAGCATCATTCCCTCCAAGCTAACTCTATTCCAACATTGCTGCTTGATCTGTTGTCATTCATAAGCTTAGTATCACTTGCTCAAGAACCCGCTAACACCAGTAAACTCATCACTTGGTTCATTTGTTTCTGGAGCACGTTCACAACAGCCCTAACACCATGTTCCCTGGCAGTACTGAGTTAAAATGCTTCTAAAGGAGAAGCTGATTTGTTAAGTCACAGAACACAAAGCACTATTAAACATCATAGTGTTACTATGCTGAATTTGGTTAGACTTCTTCCTGCACAGTGTAGGCGTAGTTGGTCACGCCTTGGGTCTGGAAGCTGTCTTAAATGATTTCTCAAAATTCCCTTCATCTCAATTTTTGTTCCTGCAGCAATGTAAACATTATAACTTTAGCACAATATATTAAATGTGTCAAGTCTTTCAAATCACAAAACTGACTTTAAAGCATGAAATGTTCAGAAATAAATTAGCCTCTTGGAAGTTTTTCTATTTGCCTTGTTGAATCCGAGACTTCAATTCTAACTTTCAAACTTCACTTCATAAGCATATAAATTTACACTTCAAGAATACAAAAACCCCCAAATTTCAGACTCTAGCTATCATGTCATTTGGTTTTATGACTTCGTACAAAGCATATAAAGTATAATGAGATAATTAATTGAGAATTCTACGTCAGTGGTCTTGCAGTATCTAATGGTATCTAACATTCTGCAACTAGATATATCTGACATTTTAAAAATATGGAAATAATCTAAAATATACACCAAAACTTTGTAAATATTACTACATATTAGTGTGTATATATGCATACATACTGTATTACTGACAGAATATAACTTCTACATAGGCTGGAGATGTACAGAAAGGGACCATCAGGACTGGAAGATGGAGTTAGCATTTTGTTTCTTGCAGAAGGCTAAATTAAAGACAACAATATCCAGTAAGCATTTGGACATAACCATGACAAAAAGCCCTTGTATTATTTTTTTTTCTTAACGTGAGGATTATCTTAAGACACACACAGTTCAGAGGAATACAGCTGCTTCCTCCACTGACAATCCAAACTATGTTACTTTTGCTGGCCAGTGCCAGCAGTGATGCAATTTCAGCTGAAAGGTCTGCAGGCATGAATCATAGCTCCCCATTTTTAGTTGTCTCCTCTATAAGCATATTAAGATTTGACTGCTTAACATTTCACAAAAAATAGCATGGAAGGCTGAGTCTGAATCTGCGAAATTCCTATGAACAGAGCCATGTCTCATCCTATTGCTCACTTTAACATTATCTTATAATAACTATTACTCCTGTAATGATTACTGTCATTTTGATTACTTCAGCGTGTAGGAAAAATAGTCAAATGCCATGACTCCACTATGGTATGTCATGTCTCAAAAGATTTTTTTTCCTATTTTATGAATTCACTATAACACCATTATTTAGCTGTTAGAAATGTAATTCAGTTTTCTTTCCATTGTATAGAACTATACTTTTCAACATCTGAAATTCCTTAAGGCGAGACATTAAAAATTGTCTGCGTTTAAAGATCTGGTCTAGGACTTGGGTGACTCCAGCTTCAGTTCCTTACAGTGCCAAACACGTTTCAGATCTGCAAACGTATTCCCACAAAGGATAACTTATAAAAATATAGTCCTCTATATAATGAAAAATCTCTAAGCTGATCCTGCTGCAGGTCTTCTTGTGAATGTGTTTCTGCAGAAGTTGCTCCCTCCCAATGGCTTATAAATCTCATTTTTCTTTCTGAACAGCGGTTCTGTCTCAGCAGAGGTTACAGAACGTTCTGGAGCCTTGCCTCTAGGCCTCATGACAATGGTATCCTTTTAAATTGTAAACTGAATGCAAGACTTCTAAATACATCTCCACCGCTATTCCTTGTTCAAGTCTATCCTGAACTGTTACATAAGCTGTGTGACTTGACACAGCTAAAACATCTTTGTAGTACAAACTGAGCATATTTTACAGTATAAATAATTATATATCTTATTATCTGGAGTTTTGCAATTGGCTCAATTCCAGGAGGTACTAATAAGACTTCCCCCCCTTTTCTCTCACTAGTACCATCTTTGTTTCTCTGTTACATTCCTTTTTGAGACAGTGAAAGAAAGACTGTTCATGCTGGAAACTACCAAATGCCATAGCCCTGAAGGCATTCCTAACTCTGATTGCTCCTGCACATGTCCTTGGGGCTCTCCTCATCTTGCCCACAGTCCAGGACTCCATCTCAGCCCAGCTCAGGGCCTCCAGTCCTTGCCAAAGCAAAGCCCTGTCTTTGTCACCTGGATGGACTCCTTGAAACTGCCCTGTAGCCTCATCTCTGACCTCTCTCTCCTTCTAGCCCCAGGACAAAGGCACTGTTAGCCCCTGGACCTGGTTTATGCCCTCACTGCACCAGAACCTGTTGGAGGGCCTCATTATCAGCCTGGGCTTTACCCCAAGGATGAAGTCACAGCCCATGGTGGGGCTGCTCTTGGTTCCAGCTCCACATCTTTAAGGGCCATCAAGACAAAAAGGTCCTCTGGCTCCATGGCCTTTGGCCGTCGAAGAGGATTCATGGAAACAAGAAGATTAATGGAGGCAGAAGAGAGCTGCTGATCTAGGAGTCAAACAAAAGAAAATATAACCTGATCCTTGCCATTGTGGGTGGGGGAATATTTCTTTACAGGTTCTGTCACCTGTATTTTCTTTAAGTTTGTTGTGTGTGGTTTTTTTTTTTCTGGTTTGTTTTCAAATGAAATTTAGTATTCACTTTTTGTTATTTGATGTTTATTTTTGAAGAGCAAACATTTTTGGCTTTTTGGGATGATCACTTGAAGGAGTTGAAGTCCTGTTACACTTCTCAGATCAAGAACTACATTGTGAAACAAAGCTCTGCTGAGCTGTTCTTCACTAACTAACTCTATGAGAAACAGCACTGTATGACCAGCACTGTTTTGATTTCATCTCCATCAGCCATAATTCTGCTGACCTCCTCACTATTCCATTACATACGGTGCTGTGTGAGAATCTTGTAGATGGCCCAGTGCAGCTGTCTGAATTACACCTTTTAAATGAAGAAAATTTGTTTTCTTCACATGAGCCAGTGGGATATACTTTAAGAGCAGCTTTAAAATTGGATTTAATATGAAAAAAGAAAATCCATCAGTTTTGGCTCTGGCAAGACTCGTCAGTGAAATCAGTGAAGATTTTGACCTACCTAAAGACCCCTTTAGATTTGCATCTTCCTTACAGACTTAATAACATACGATCTGTAGAACATTTTCAGATTACCAAAAAAAAAAGTCATTATACTGGCACAAACATCTTCATATTCTTCATATAATATCAAAATATTTTGCATTTCCCTGCAAACACAGTGACACTAGGATTCTCGGACAAAGACAAGGAGATTACTATGGCAGTTTTCTTGTCCCCTGGATTGTTATGCAAATAGTTAAAATATTGAAATGATTTTAAGGAGTTATACTCTAACACGTCAGTCCTGTTATAATTTGGAGACAATGAATAATATATTCCAGACAAAGTGAAGGCAGCTATAGAAGTAAACTAAAATAGGAAAATTACGCCCACCAGGCATTTAAATTTAGGAGCTGAATAAATTATCCATACATTAAAAGGTTCATATATTTCAAAGAAAGCATAAAAAAGTTTAAAAAAATAAGTGAGAAAATGTAACAAAAAGCAGAATAATTCCAAATGTGATCAAAGCTGGTGTGGAAACCTATTAAATGGATATCCTTGTTGCACAAAAATTATACAATACTAGTTTCACAGACCTATTCTTTTTACCAGATATTTTCTGAGTCGCTGCCGTTTTGTGAAATGAGTTTTAATCTAGCATGGTGGAAAAAAAATAATTTAAACTATGATTTTTATCCACTCAAATTTATATTATATACTTTCTTCTTATGGCACAATGGACATTTGTTATTAATCAAGTGTACTCTTTTATCTAGTATTCTTCGAAGAGGACTTTCACATACTCTTGTATGATTCCGTTCAGAGCATATGTTATTCCTACAAATCTATTAATTAAAAAGCCTACTCAGAGTATTTGATGAAAACCAAAAATACGATGATTTTCTCATCACAGTGAAAAGCTAATTCTCACAACATTCATCCAATTCCTTGTTATAACTTAGCACACTTCATATTTTCAAATATTCACCACTGTCACAGAGTATGCAAACTGTTACTATCCTGATTTTATAACAGATCTTGTTTAAAATATCTGAATACATTGACATGTCTTATTAAGGTGGTCTTAAGAATTAGAAATAGAGAAGATACTTATACTAAGGCTTAAGAACTTTGCTAATAGATTTTTTTTTCTGGATTTTCAATAAATTGAACTAATGATATGTACTTTCCAGCGACGAAGAGTTTCATCACTATTTAATATTGCTATTAAACAAAGATCACATTACTTTCAAACTTCAAAAGGATGCACTTTTTATAACCTCGTTCTGAGAAAATGTGTGCCTTCAAGTGAATCCAGCCAAGACAACTGACTCTTTACAGCAGGAACAGTGATATACATTAATACTTTTCTTCTATGGGTTGCAGGGTAATATCCAACGAGCTGCAAGCCTGCCTGATTTCTGAGACAGGTACAAAAGCCTTTTAACACCTTGCATAGCGTTGGACAACATCTGACTTCAAGACTGGACTTCATAGAAGCTCTTCTATCTAAAAGAGAATCTGTTTGCTTTTCAGGAATGTCTGTATTTGTAATATCTAATGATGTGAGCACAAATGAATGAAGATAGGATCTATATGACCATATGTACATTAGAAGATACTTCATACTAAGAAAAGTTCAAGCAACAAACATGAGAATATTATTCTTGAAAAACCTCTTTCCATAATACCAAGTTACTTTCTTTTTTTTTTTTTTAATATGTATTTGCCATACTACATAGATGCATTGCACTAAATTTACATTCTGGACTTTTTGTTAAAAAAAAAAAAAAAAAAAAAAAAAGAGAAAATATGTCATCAAACATCATTTACTTACTCTGCAGTAATTTTATGTGTTCCTGTGTGTACACAGTAAGCACGGCACTCTGTGAGGTAGCTTATTTCATTCAGAACACCATGTAAGTTCAGTCACATTCAGTGTGTTTTAAGGACATCACCAAAGGGTCTTAATGCATAGTAGTTTGCATGTTGTCAATCTAAGCTTCCCATATGGCATACTTTGTGCATATAAAGGCCACGGGAAAGCCACAACTGATGTAAGAAGGTAAAATCATTAGAGGTTCATATTATTATGTGGCCTGTTATTTATAATGTAATTACTATTACCTAAAAACTATTTGAATAGCAATTCATCCATCCACATACTTAAACTTTCAGCGCTCAGCACTATCGTAACTTTTGATGGTACAGCTCTGAAATGCTAAGTCTTGCTCAATTACAAGGAGTATACGGATAGAATAAAGACTCTCTGTCTGAGCATGAATAAACACATAAAAGATTCACTTTTAAAGGCACTTTTAAAGTACACAATTCAGAAAATATTGCAATATGATACTGCAATTTATGTTTCCTTATTTTTGCTGATCAAGTTCAATGAAAGCTTGTGTTGCTGCTATAAAATGATTTAATTAATATTCTATATGTATGACATAGGTCACAAAGAGGTCTTCCTTCCTGTGTACACCTTCACATTCCTTGAACTTACGTCTTTGGGTATATATAAGTAGCTCAGTCATTGATTTGATATTTGTTACATACAAGCATATGTTACCCTATGTCAGGTTAAATTCAAGTATTTCATTTCATGAGAGCCGATTCTTTACCTGCAAGCTGCACCAGTGCAATTACACTGGCCTTGAGCATAAGGTTTTTGCCTTATGCTTCTTTCATTGTCAGTTAAGGTTCTAATGCAGATGTAACTATAACAATATGCCAATTTTGTACAATTCAATTGTACAAAACTCTTTCCCACTTGGAAGAGGAAGATATTTTTAGAAAATGGTTGTTTCTTTGTGTGTCCTTTCTTTGACGATTTGCAGAAATAGGAACGCATCACCTCAGAATAAATTAGCAGGAATAAAATTAGACTTTGTTCTCTTCAGGAAAAAGTATATAAGCTTTAGTCCTCCAAACCTAAACTCTCACTGCAAACTAATCTTCACAAATACAAAGAGCAAAGGAGAACATGGCCTGGGGCTGCACATGGCTAGTGGCCCATTGCCATACACTGGCAGTCGCCCCCAACCAGTTCAGGTTAGGTAAGAGTGCTTATCTGTACTCTGAAGGTATGAGAATGGTACATTAACAAAATGGCAGGAACTCCCTTTTTTAGGCTTTTGCAAGAGGTTTAGTTAAACAAGAGAAACAAGAATGATCAATAATTTCCTATGTGAGCCAACAGTCTTGATACCTTAATTATTCAGACAAAAGAATTTTACATTGTCCAAAAGAGAAATTTTGTATTTTGTCTAATATGAAGATCATTTCAGGAACTTGAGAAGTCTGAGGAAGAATCTACAGGTCACTTAGGCATGGATAACTGCCACTGCACTTTATAAGGCCAGAGAGTTTCAGACTATAAATTATACTGTAGAAATTCTTGATGGATAATGCAGAGAAGTTAATGAAGCTGTAGCACAACCAAACCATAACCCTTTGTATCTAGTATTTTTCTGTATATCTTCAGCATATCTTCTCCACTTTCTGATACAGAACTTAAGTCATCATTTTACTGGTCTAAATGAATCCACTCTTTTAACCACACATAATACAGTCCCAATTTAATCCCAGTGGATAACTGAATTAAATGCAAGTTTTAAAGAGATAAAAAAGGCAAATTTTATTTTTTACTGATAAAAGATAATAGATGAGTACCAAGAAATAGAATACGAGACAAAGAAGTCTGCTTTGTAACTTCATATCTGCTCTATTTTCCTCCAAAGTTACCTGACTTTCCTGTTTGTCAGCTTTTTGATTTTGCCTATTCAATACACATGAGAAAAACAGACTTTTTTTCAAGTCCCAGGTTTGTGGATTTTTCTTAATTTCTATTGTTTAAAGCGGGCTTTTTTTTTGCCAATCTAATCCTTCCGAATTTGGCAACACTTTTTTTTTTTTATGTCTTGTAATTAATTCTGATTTCCTATTGTCATGAAATTAGCCAATTGAAGAAAAAAATGTTAAACTCCTGATTTGCCTTTCTGAATCTTTTTTTTTTTTTTTTTTACAGTTGCAAAGTCCTGGTCAAATAAATTAAATTACTGCAGCAGTATGTAACTAATTTTATGTAAATTAAGCTGTTAATGTTCTGAATCGAGTTCCTGAAAATGGTCTGTTTTTTCTTGCAGCTTTCTTTCATTAATGCCACAATGGAAACCTGAAAACTAATTTCTACAAGACTGAGCATTACTGTCTGACCTTAAAAAAAAAAATTACATTTATGGATTGTTTTAATGGTCAGCAGACACTTCTCTTTAGCACACCCAAATAAATGAAGCCCACTGCCAACATATTAATAGAAAGGACTGATAGGACTTTTTTTTTTTTTTTTTTTTTAAAATCAGATGATAAGTTTTAGTCAGGTTGTTAAGTATGTAATTTTTTTTTTTAAACTTGTATTTGTAGTCCCTAACACAGGCAAAAGTGAGGCTTTAGAAAATACAGTAGTAGAATAAAAGTAAACATAATTGGAAACGGTAGAAATGCAAAGTTAGAAACAGCCTGATTGTTTGACTAGGAAGGTTAAAATAGTAAAACTATTCAGAGATAGCAGAGGAAAGTCTGAAAAACTGTTTGGGTACATAGATCCACAGTTTCTAACTGCCACTTTCCTCACCTTGTTCATCATCACAAGATTGGGAGAAGTCATGATTTTTGTTGTTGTTGTTCTTGTCCATATTGATTCTATTTTGATTTCATTGTGATGTTATAGACGATCATCTGCAGTGCTAAAATGAACTAGTTCATATTATTCCATCTTTGAATAAGAAATTGGACTGGGTTACAGAATCACCATTACTGTATTCTGCCACAACTTTTCTGCACGTACCTCTGCTTTATTCCTTTGAATGGAACATGTGGGTACAGAAAAGTAATTTTTCAATTTACTCCATCAATGCAAGGCAGCTTGCATCATCAAGTGGCACAAGATTCAACCTTTCACATCATCATTATAAAGGATGAAGAGATAAGAGAAACATTTGCTTTGTGCTTATGAAAATTGTATTTCCAAAGAATTTTCCCTAGCTTGGTTATTTCATCTACACAAGTCTTAGTGCCCTCCATATGCCAAAATCTATGAAAGAAATTCAGTCATTGACTTCAGTGAAAAATTCAGTGGCTTTGCACAGACACATACCTCTGGGAATCTCACAGTATTATACAGGAAATGTTACTTGTTCTTAGAAGAAGATTGCATTCTTTCTAAAATCCCTCAATCTCAGATTAATGTGTGAGAATATAACTTATTTTTTAAAATAATTTTCTAGCTTATATATTTTTGGTGAAAACAACACTAAAAACTTAAATTCCAGACTGTCAATACAAATAATTTTGAAATATTTAAAAGGATTTGGAGAAAAAAAAAAAAAAAGGCAGCAATCTTGATTATTTTTCACTATGTAAATGGGATTAATAATGTTATTTATATCTCAGTGCTATTAAAAGTATATATATTCTTTTCAGCAATGTGCATACATTTAGGATGACATTTTGCCTCGCCTGAATTTCTTAAGATCTATACTTCCCTTTTTTTCCAGAATGGCTTCAGAAAAGATGTCTTAAATTTTCGAAAACCATTCACTCTGTTAAACCAGCTGAAACTTAAGTGTTACTTAAGTCAATATCTACAGTAACAGATATGCCTCTGAGCCCAAGTTAATGAGTTACTACTATGCATCAGCTAAGCTCTGGTGACTGTTTATTAGTTCTCTGTTTGTGTCAAACATGAGGTAAAACACATTAGGTTAAACTTTAATGAAAGAAGGTTATGCTGATGCACTTTACTTTGGATTTGCCAAAGGCTAAGTGTTCTCGAAAGCAAAGGCAACTTGATCAGGTGGTTGAGCCCTAAATAATAGAGGCTGGAATAGAGTCCAGTTCCCTTGATTTCTGAGCCTCTCATTGTATTTGTTAAACCTAACTCAGATTCATAGAATTTAAGGTAATATTTATTTGCATAAATTTAAGATTTCAAGGAGTAACAAGTTTCATTCAAACTCTAAAGTACAGTGAATAAACATTTTCTTATCCTTTATATTATTCCTTTAGAAACTGAGATCTAGGCCTTCATCCACCTTTGCATATACGTTTGGACTTTAAAGAAAAATAAACACCTTCTGAAACCCAGAGCAATTGAGCCTCAAAGACATAAGCCACTGGAAGGGACGCTGTACATGTTGCAAGGTGATATGTGAAAAGGAGTAGCTGGAAAGGCTAACTAGTAAACTAAACTGAAGAGCAATGATGAATAAAAATTCCTCTTTCCAAGCTTTTTTTTTTTTTTTTTTTAATATTTCAGTGAAAAAATTCTTGATCACTAAGTTTGGCTTTGTTTAACATGCACTCTACTGAATGATCTAATTTGAAACATTTGTATTTTTTAATCTATTTTAGAGGGGAAAAATAAAATCAACCTTTATAGAACAACTGTGTCTATATATCAGCAGGTACAACAAATGCTAGTACTCAGTTTCAAGTCAAACTAATTTACTCATACTCTTTTGAAAGCCACAGAGCTCACATAACCACTGCTATTTTAGTATTTCAAACCTTTTTCCTAGGCAAACGTTTTACAAAATTTACAATCAAATCAGCATCAGAAGTCACGCTGCACCTCCTGGTATTTGATTTTATAGATTTCTTGAATAGTTGAAGTCATTCAAGGTACACTCAGCCATATCTTTCCCAGTCAATTAGGGACCTCTGGAGGCCATGTTCAAGCAGAGCCACCCAGATGGCTTTTGAAGATCTCCAAGGGAAGAAACACCACAGCCTCTCTAGGCAACCTCTGCCTGTGCCCCATCACATGCATAGTAAAGAACTGCTTCCTAATGTTTTGACAGAATGCCCTGTATTCCACTTAGTGCTAACTACCCTCATGTCCTACTTTCAGGCACCAAAGAGCTTGGATCTACCTTCTTTGCACTCTCCCTTCAGGTACTTACAGATTACGATAAGATCCCCCTAACGCTTCTCTTTTCTGGGCTGCACAGACTCAATTCCCCCAAGCTTTCTTCGTGGGAAAGGTGCTTTATGCTTTAGACCCATCATCATCTTTGTGACTTCTTACTGAACTCTCTGCTACATGTTTCTCTTATACAGGGGAGCCCAGAACTGGACACAGCACTTCAGGTGAGACCTCACCAAGGTTAAGAAGGATAACATCTCTCAACCTTCTACCAATGCTCCTCCTAACGCAGACTAGAATGCTGTTGGCCTTCCTTGCTGCAAAGGCACATGCAAGCTTGAGTTCAACTAGTGTGCTCCAGGACTCCTACATTCTTTCCTGCAATATGCTTTTAATCTGGTTACATTTGTTCATGGCATTATTCCTCCCCAAGTGGAAGATCTTGCCATTCCTTTTGTTGAACTGTATGAGGTTTCTGTCAGGCCATCTCTCCAGCCGGCCATACAACCCCTCCCTTTCTCAATAGCATGACAAATATTCCTCTAGATTGTTTTCCTGAGATTTCTTAAAAACACTTCTCCCCGCAGCCCATTCTCTCAGTTTCTGTCTGAGGACAAGATGAGTATAGGAAAAGGGTATTCTTAAAAACTAAAATCAATCAATCAAAGGGATCAATTCATTCTTTGGCACCAAATAATATACGCGTAGTCAAGCAATATATTAAATACAGTATAAAGGAATAATGTTTGAAAGTGTTTCAAAGCAGTTTGGCTTTTTCATTCTAGATGCAAAAACTGATATGAACATCGGAGGATTGGTTCAGCAGTCATGTTTATTTTTTATGGTGGGAGTGTAGAAATGCAGTTTATTGTAGAGGGTAAAACCTTGACAACTCAGGTTCTGTCTTTTTATAACTCTATTGGACTTTGCAGTGATGAATACAGATACACTTCAGCATTCTTGTTCAGTATCTCCCACTCTCCACAGTGCCTTATTATTATTACAATTTAATGTAGTGGCACCTAACTGGCAGAGTCAGGTTCTACTCCAGTGCGCTAAACAAACATAATAAATGACATGACAGTCCCTGCCACAATACATAGGCTTCACCCTGACAGGACTAGATCCAGTGAAGGAAAATGCAATGATTTATTCTGACAAGATTCTGAAGGCGTTTAAAATGTATGGGAAACCCTAGATTCTGTATGCATGTTCTCCTTAACTGTCTTGAATCAACATGAGGCAGCTTATTTCATACATATTGCTCTACAGAGACAGAGCAACAGAAAGGATTTCCATACCAAAGTCTCATGGACAAGTATGTAGATTCACATGCTATCAGGCAGCATAAATACTTATTCTAGGAGTACTTGACTTGCCTGGCTTTATGCTTTTAGTGGCTCTTCTTGAAGTTCACAGCTAAACTGTCTGCACTGTCCAGTTTCAAAGCCTATCTAATGACAAACAGAGTGACCTGGCCACATCAAGCTTTTGGTTGCTTCTGGAAAGCAGATAGAGGAATTGTGCCTACAGAAACCAAAGGCCACACTCTAGTCTGGAAGCAGACAGACCTTCCCTGGACTGCTGAAAAAAAAAAAAGAATTGCATTTCAAGCTGCTACAGACTCAAATTTATAGTAGAAAATATTAATGATAAAGTGACAAAGCAAAAAAAAAAAACCTGCTATAAAATTGTTATTAATTTATGTATCCTTTGCCCTCACAGTTACACCTTGCACAAGAATGTTCCTTCCTTCCATCAATACTTGTAATCAGGAGCCTTAGCCTGTTACAAACATGTAAGACTTGCTCAGATTTTTATTTTTATTTTTTTTAATTTCCTTGCTCATGTTCTATGTAATGCCATCAGGTGGTCATGGACAGAATTCAGCCCAAAACGTGGGACATTATTTGTAGCTAACTATAATCGCAAAGCATTGCTAGTACTATTTGTTAACATTAGGGAAAATGTGTTTATGTCTTCATACAGTAAGTAAATATTAAGCTACAGCATTATGTGCATTAACATTATATAAGACCAGAAACCTTTAGTAAATTTGCCTGCATTGAGACTTAAACAAAGAATTGCTACTGTAAACAGAAACATAGCACCTGCATTTTTCACTGAAAAAAAATTTTTTTGCATAATGAATTCACTAGATTCTGCTATTGTTCAGTGAAGTACTCTCCCATGCAGAGAACTGCAGGATGGAGATTTCAGTAAAAAACTGAGTTAATTTATGACAACAGTTAAATAACAAAAGAAAAGGATGTGAAAAACATTGTTAAGCCATGTCCGAGCACCCTGCCTTTCAAATAACTGAGACTATAAGGCAGTAGCAGTACAACATTGTGTGTTTATCAGGATTCTGGATATGGTGGTTGGCACCAATGTAAAAACCTACCTTATTCTAGTCATTTAGTTTAGTCTTACACAATACAGAACATGCATGCTTAAATTCCTACAGATCCCGATACAGTTCTATGAAAACGAGTCCAGGTTTCATTCCATACATCTTGTGCAAGATACCCTTCCCCAAGGGTGTGAAACCAACATCATGCATTTTTAATTGTTCATAGCAGCTACAATGGGTTATAAACCTTTAGCTTTGTACAGACCTTAAATGCCACTAATACTACTGAATGCAAAGTTAAACTACCTTTCACAGATGAGAAATGCCTTTAGAATAGCAATAGCGTAATTTATCCCACCAGAAGAATTTCTGTTATATGATTGAAAAAATAGATTCAGTTTGCAAATGTAAAAAGGGAAGGGACAGTCAGTCCAAGATTTACACCTGATTTGTGTTATAGTAATCTTTGAAATTAAGAAGTGTATCCTTGCATTTCATTAAATTCTGGCTAATGAGATAACTGTCTTCCCAAGGAGGGAGTGATGAAGTACTCATGCCATAAAGCATAAATTAATGCTGCAAGGTTAAACACTGGAACTAACTCATGTTTCAACAAAAGCCCCTACCAGCAGTTAAATTAACTGACATAAATACCATAAAATCTGTCTTTATTTTAGCCTCAGATGATGCTTCTTTTTACACCCCTGCTTTCAGTTTGTATAACTCATTTTTGCACATTATTGCATGCATCATTTGCCATTTAAAGAATCAGCTACAACTGAAAAAGAGAGTTTAAGGAAGCAAATACTCAAGGAAAAAGAACATGTAGGTATGAGGAATACCCCTATCATACTATATTTTGCCAGTACTCTTTAAAGAAAATATCACAATAGACAACCATGGTTCAAAGAAACAGTTAATTATGTTGAGAGTAGACGAAAGAAATCTACTTTTCCAGCTTTTTGACAGACATTTTGAAAAAAAATGTTAAAGAAAACCTGTGGTGATAATAGGTTTGATATATATTCTGGCAAAAATTATATCACATTAATGAGGTGGCTTAAAGGGCTCATGCATTTTGTAGGAGGCATTTCAATGTATTAGTATAATTAGCAGTGATGAGAAAACTGTTTGGAACTGAATTACCTCTCACGAGTTCATTTGAGCTATATGAAATTACACCATGCAAGAAGGAAAATTATGGAGCCATCCAGAGAGAGTTCATGCCTGATTTGATCATAGCCACTAATTGGATGATCATTTTCGTAAAGCTTTTCAAATGGTTGACAGTTTCTGCTTCTCATTTTTTTTAATAGACTATTTCTTTATTTCTTGCACTAAGCAACCAAACATACATTTGTTCAAGATTTTGGTGTTTCTACAGGGACCTACAGGTGTAATTGTCACAATCTGAGCAACCTTTGTCCCCTAATTAGCTGCTTTTTGGGGACCCCTGATGAGAGTTGCTGGTCTTGTTAACAATCTTAGAGAATACCTGATGAGTAAGACTCTCCAAAGTCTGATGCATGTCAGCAGACACCATATGACAGCAATTTAATGAAGTTAAAAACTGACCTGATTCTGATGGCTGGAGTAGCATCTGTGTTGTATATCTTTTGATTTCTGTTAGCTTATTTTTTTCTAATATGAATTGGGTGTTCTGGTGAAGGATAACAGAAAGGTGAAGGATACAGGAAGGAAAGCTTATTAATGGAAATACTTTATGAGCTCTTTCTGTCCTTCCTAATATCAAGTAACACTGAGCAAATTGAAATGGTGTTAAGCTTCCTCATATATTTTAAATGAGGTGCCTACTATATAAAATATTTGATTTGGGAATCTTTAAGCATTTAATTCAGATCTTTTTTACTGTTTTGTGGTTATGTTTTGGTTTTTATTTTGTTGTTTTGGTTTGTTTGTTTTTTACTAATACTTCTCATTTTATGCTTTTATTATTTCCCTTTATTTAATGCAAAAACAAAACTTTCACAGATAAGTGTAGGCTGCAAAGTCAGGGAAAAAAAAAAAAAAAAAAACAGAATAAGAAGGACTCTCCAGTTTCTTTTTAAAAACAGGGAACATTAAACTGAAGAATATTTTATCCCAGTGATAAGATAGAATTCTATGTGAATAACACTTCTGAAATCCACAAGTTCTTGCATAGCTTTTGTGAAGACTTTTCTTTGAAATTTTATGTAGGAATAGAGACTCTTTCTGACATCCTGTTTACCATAGATTTTCCATAAGCCTTCTAGCAGTCACTTATGGAATGAATACCAGCACTTATTGAGATGCTATTAGTAGATTCATACAGATTTAAGCAGAAAAGCTCTTTTCACATAAAGTATTCTGTTTTAATATAGCTCTCATTTTATATCAGTCTTTACAGAAAGATGTACTACTAAATGCTATTTAATACTATTTAAACTTTATCATTTCCATTGAATTTTCCCACAGTCAGGAAATGTATTTGCAAAGAGACTGAATTTTCAAAAGAAATACATAGAAAAAAAGTAGTTCATAAATACCTTTTAATTGAGCTGCAGTTTTAAACATCTTGTTTAATTGAATTTTTAGTGAGAGAGTGGCTTGCATGTTACAAATTGCAGATCATATAAAATTCATATTTATATATATGAATTTTTATATATTTGAAGAGATTTACAACTGACTTCAATGCAGAAAGAACAAACATATTTCTGAAAATGTATGAAAATATATGTGTAATATGCTAGTGTTCTCAGTAAACAGAACTGCTGGCAGTTCAAATGCTTAGTTCATGTTGTTTCTTCCTTTAATATAACACAAAATTGTTGTAGCAATGTGCTCCACAGTCATTACTGCAGCTTTGGCGATTTTAATGTTGGTTGTCTCATGGAAGACGAATGCTGCATGCCCTTTTACATCTCATAATAATTAATACTGTGAATGCAAACAAATTAGAAATAAGCAAAAGCACTGTTAGACCACTAAGGTCAAATGCCATTCAGAGTCCCTGTTGCCAAATGCAAAACATACTCTTAAAGGACACACATCAAGAATAATATATTATAAAAATGTTTACTCAAGTAACTTTCTAGAGGATGTTATCAGTGTGAAGTAAAAAAACCCGATGTTAAAAAAAAAAAACATAATTAACAACAGCATTAACTGCAACCTCGTAGTAAGGTTAGCAATTTTTATCCATTATGCAGCAGTTAATCAAATAATATTAACATTGTGGAGTCTTACAGAAATTTGAGAAGATGATACATTTGCTCCAAAAAGCAACCTAGAGATGATTTCCACTTCATGGTTTATCTATCCTTCCATAGATGTTTATACCTCTACTTCACTACAACTGTAGATTTACTTTATTTTTCAAATGAAAAAAAATTTGCATCTGAAATCAATTGTTTTGCTCAGGAAGCTTTCAGCTGTCGAAGCTTACAGAACAATTTTGCTTTGCAGTACTTTATGCAAGGAAAAAAATTGGCTGTATAAAAAAAATTGATGCTTATAAGGCTTTCCTGATGGAAAAGATTTAGACATTCAGCAAGGCACATAAAAACTGCATAGGTGACCTGCCACCTTTTGTTTACTAATAAAATGAAGGTCTTCATCATGACCGTAGCTATATTGCTGTGAAGTCTGTTTCTCTAAATAATATTCCTTCAGGTATTACTGGCTGCAATATAGGAATTCTGCAAGGATTCCACTGTTCAATGACCTCCTGTATACTGAACATCTCAAGTACTTTGTATGCATAAGTAGTTCAGGAAAGAGTTGTCACTGTTTTATATTTGTAATCCTGGCTGTTTATTCTCACAGAGAAAACATACCATAATTATAAAAAAGATGATTAGAACAGCAATAAGACAGAGAGAAAATTACAAAAGCAGCTTGCTCAGATACTGAAACTTCAGAACCTTGTTATTAGCCTTTTTTTTTTTTTTAAGAAATGACTAGATATATCAAATTATAAAATCTACATAGAAATCAGAGTTAGGGAAGGTTTGTTTATTTCTAAAGAACCATTTAAACTCATCCCAACTTTCACACTGTGAAGGTGGTGTCACCATATTAGGAATGTGCTCAACCCAACCTTTGCGATCTTTTGTGGCGAAAAAATGAAATCAGCTGACAGAAGTGGGGAGAGAACTCAGATGTGAATGATATGACTATACTTTTAAAATACAAATGCAAAAAGTAGAAACATGGCTATGATAGTTTAGACTTAGCACATCGTTTATCTGGAGTACACATTGCCTATGCCATTTTCATCTACAAGAATTAATGCACTATAATTCCCTTGAGAGGTTAAAAATCAACACATGCACATTTGTCAGAAAATATACCAACACATCAGATATGGGTAATACACTCCCTATGACTTATAAATGTAAGATATTTGAGCACTCTAGTTTATGTGAAACAGTAGAATTCCCAGAGGGTTAGAAAGCATGGTCACTGCAAATGCACAAAGTACATGATCCTCTAACCAAACCTCTCCTATCCTTCCCACATTGGAGCAGTCATTTTACTAACGTAGCTGATGTGGCTCCAGCTGTCACTTTTGCAAAATTGGAAAGCTACCCACTGTCTAGAATACTGATACCTACTGAACTTCTGGCACCTATTAGAAAGCTGGAGAGGGCCTCTTTATAAGGGCATGTAGTGACAAAACAAGGGGAAATGGCTTTAAACTGCAAGAGGGCGAATTTAGACTAGATATTAGGAAGAAATTATTTACTCTGGGAGCAGTGAGATGCTGGAACAAGTTGGCCAGAGAGGTTATGGATGCCCCCACAGGCATTCAAGGCTAGGTTGGCTGGGAGCTTTGAGCAACCCTGTAAACCATTCTGATATAAATAATAAACCATTCTGAGATTCTATGATCTACACAGTAATATTTACGTAAAAATCTAAAACTCATAAGCCAAAGATTATGAATGCAAGGGTTTTTTTAATAATATTTATGAACAGCTCTTTTAAAAATTACTTCTTTATATAATTTATAAATTTATCTTTATAATAACGATCTTCTCTGTTCCATTGCTTTCAACAGAAATGCAACTTGTTATCATCACAACTCTAAGAAATATAGAGATTAATAGGAATGAGATGGTAAATGGTGCTCAGAATCAATCTATCAGACTTCAAGTCACTTTATTTATGGAAAATCTTCAAATAAAACAGAGAAAATAGTATTTGCTCTTGGGGAATATCTTACTGAAAAAAAATTGTTGGTTTTTTTTTTAATCATCACATTTAGTGGAGGTTGGAGGCTCGAAAGATTCCTTGATGTCAGCAGTAGCTCAGAGAAATATTCCTGAGAAAGATTTCTAGCAATTCCCTGAACAGGACAATTTAGGATATTAGCCCTAAAGACTTTTGCACAGCCACTAGTCTCACCACTATTGGAGACAGCTATGCTTCCAGATGTTAATGTTAGGGAAAAAAAAAATCCATTCCCAAGACTCAGCATCTGCTTCCTGAAATCAACTAAGTCTTCTGTGAATTGATAAGGATATTCAGCAAAAGAAAATGAAGAGTATTGCTTTTTATAGAATAAAAACCACAATGCTTGCATTTATACTTCCACTGAATAGTAACATTCAATTCAATTAAAGAAAGAAGGTGTAAAACCTCAAATTTGCAAGGAATATCAGTTTACAGGTATTAAAATGTAGCTATACAAATTACACCAAGAAAGACCCAAAAACATCATTGTATTGTTTATAGGTGCTTTTCACAGCTTAAAAAACTCCACTTGAAAACTCCAAGTTACCAACTATTTGAAATATTTTACTAATTAATTGTAAAATAATACACTTCCCCTTTTAGGGGTAAAAGGGTAAAAACCTTACTGAAGAGAAAAAGTGAGCATACTCATTTTCCAATTAGAAAATTAATGCAATGGATATTATGTGTTCCCCAGCAATGGTCACCTACATAGATCAGATACTTGACTATTTTTCAAAATTACTAGCAAGTGTATTCTGCTTGCCCACTTTTACGTATAGAGAAGCACCTATCAGTACTTTTCCCATCATTCCATTTCCCACCGAAGACATCCTCTTATGAACATCCTCTTGAAAGGTGGAAAATAAATTGTGCACTGCGTTATTTTTAGCCCAGCTGGTAAAAATCACAAAAAATTGTGAAGTTTAATTCTCACAGCAGCACACAAACAGAAAAATGTAACGTTCACCCCCTATAACAGCTCCAGTGACTTCAGTGGAATTACAGCAAGAAGAAATTTGGCCTGATCTCAGCACAACAGCTCATATGCGTAGCAGAGCTCCTTCCAAGTCTCTGCCATGATTTTTTCTTTTTCTCTGTTTTTTTTTTTTTTTTTTTTGTCTTAAAAAAAAAAAAAAAAACAAAAACAAAAAAGAAAACAAAAAAAAAACACCTTAAAGCAAAGAAATGAGAAGAGATTGATCACAAGACTGTGATCAGGTATCCTTTTTACATATGTATTAGAATTTTCAACTGAGAAGGAGGAAAGAGCAGTTACTACATTTAATTATTTGCAAGAAACAAAATTTGAGTGGCTTGAGTGTTAGAATTCATGGTACATGTGAACTAGCTCACAGAAGTTTAATCATCAGAAAGTAACCACATCCATAGTTAATAGAGACATCATGATACTACTCATAACACTTCCATAAAGCAATGGAAAGCATAGCAATGGCAGCATAGAAGCAAAGTCCTAGGCTACAACAAGCGAGGATATGTTCAAATGCAGCAACCACAGACACAGAAATAGAAGAAAGAAAGAATCTGCTTACCTTTGGATGGTATCAGGTACACAGGTATCTCTTTCCAGGGAGATACCCTCTCATCCACTACCAACTCTTAAATGAGGTCTGGGAAGGGGTAGATCCTGACTCCAGCCCTTCTGTTCATCACTCAGGTGCATTACATTCACCTGAGCTCCCCTGGATTGGCCCTACCTTCCCACCAGGTGCTCACCGGTTTGAGCCACCACTCAGCATTTCCACTACGACTGCAGTGATACTCCTAAAGAAAATCTCAATATTCTTTCTATGAAACATAAATAAGAAGAGATTTTGCCTCTCCTACAGTTTGAGCATCACTTGCATAACGCTTCTTCTCAATCATACAATAGATTTTCTACAGTTGACATTGATTTAATGGTTAAACTTCTTTATACCATCTCATTCTTTGCATGCCAACAAAAATGCCAAACTATTGATCAATTACCATACAAAGCTAAGTGTTTGGCTTTTCGAAACTTCACTGGCCCTCAGCATTGATCCAACATTGACTAATACCAAGGTCTAGAGAAAAGGAAAAAATCATAAAAGTTGTGTACTTCTAAACTTTCTTTCAGATGTTATTAGGCTATTATTATGCTGTTTCTGAGTAGTAGCCATTCTTGGTTAAGCCTAGATTCAAAGATCACTGAAATCAATTATATTTTGATTGATTTCCATGTGCTTTAGAAAAAGCCTTTATGTAGGCAAACCTTTATACAGTTTTTAGAAGAAGCAAGTTTTCACAAGCTAAATGGTACAGGGTTGATTCAAGCAAAACAGAGTCTTTTTGCAAACACAATGTATTAGCTACAGTTCCTAATCCAACTTATTAAAATCCCTACTCAATTTAAAACCACAGGGAAAATAATTAAATGTAACATATCCTACAGCTTCTCTAGAGATGCAAACTTCACTCTGTGAATTAGTATCCTTGCAGATGTATAGTCAGACTGTGCGTCAGTATATACTTTAGCTGATGTATATATGTGTGTCTTTCTGTCCTTTGCTCATCATGTAAAATCTCATCAGTGTTATGGGATGTTTTAAAATGTGAATTATGATGTGGTGCCAGTTAGTCCCCATTTTATAGAAATTTATTTTTAATCACTAATATATTAATTGCATACAACCTTTTTATGGTTTGAGCTCTTGGTTAATAGCATGTATTCTCAAAGTATCTTCCTATTAGATGCATCTTTGAAAGCTCCAAAAAAAAAAAAAAAAAAAAAAAGACTAGTGCCAACATCACATAAAATAACTGCATCCTATTGCCAAGCTGATTTTAGACCTCTTCTCCTTTTTGATAAAACACTGTTGGGCACAATATCAACAAAATTATGTGATTGTGCATGAAAGATCAGGTTGCACTTAATCTTTAGACAATATTGCACTCATTGCTATATTTTCATTTTCTGTCAATTCCAAGGCTTAACATGGTTTCAACAAAGAAAACAGATGTTTGTATTTCCACTAATGATTACGAAAGTGGAGTCTAACAGTGCATTGTTACATATAGTTTCTGATCAAGTTACCTTCTGTGTAACTTCTGTGATTCTCTTCTTTAATACAATGGAGTAGTAATAATTTTGCTATATTTTTAAAATATTTATCTTACAATGTGTGTGTTGCTTAGACCAATTTATAAAAACAATACTGGAACATATATCAACAATTTTAAACTTTTGGCAAACAAGAGTGCTTTCAACTTTCACTTACACTGAAGTAACATCATTCAAGGTCACTCATGCTATATGAAATGAAGTGTCTTCCCATTTTCCCTTCCAGGTTCATCTGCAAATAACTGCGTACATTGCTGAGGCTGGGTCTAGGTTCCATGGCAGATATTTGACCAATTAGTACTTTCTAACAAAGAAACTTCCACTCAACTTTGCTTCTATTGGGCCCCCTTTCCAATTCCAACCTTTTCCTATGCTGCCTTTTCTGTCCTATTGTTCTCAACAACTATGCTTTATACTCTCCTGTAAATTGGAGGATTTTCCGTTCCTTCTCTAAAAAATTAACAGCAATTATTTTCATGAAATAATCACATACATGGTTACATGTATGTGTTACATTTTACATTAACACATTACATGTGTTACATGTTACATTTATGTATGTTACATACATACATAAAAATATACATACGTATATTTTTTAAAAATTAAATATTTAAAACATAAGTTTATTTACAAATGCGCGTCCATGTATTTTATACTTTCACAGTGAGGACCTTTAATCAAACAAAATCAAGCTTACAAAAAGTATGCATATGAATAATAGCACAAAGTTTCCTCTTCCTTTCCACAGTAATAGTAGCAAAACTTTTTTTAGTGTCTTCACTTGGAACAGGCACCATTACCTAATGAGAGGGCACCAACAAGAATTTGACATTCTTACTGCTAACTGACATCTGCCAAGACTGGCTTGCTTCTTTGCTATATTTTCACTGCCAGAATTCTCCTGATTCTTTTTCCAGTTCTTCTTGAATCTATGGTGAGAACAAATGCAGAAAAAGCAGCATAAGGAAGATGCTTCAGCCCTGCTAAGATTTGGCTTAATCATCTTGACTTTTCCTTTTTTTTTTTTTTTTCTTTTTTTTCTTTTTTTTCTTTTTTTTCCCTTCACCCTCCTGCTCCTTCTTCCCAAAAGTACAAGTTTCGACTTCAGAATCTCTATCTCTGAAAATATTTCAGGTCAACTTCAAGCTCCTTGCAGCAATCATAAGAGTTAGAAACTTTCTTTTTGTTTCTCAAACTGAAAATCAACTTTGCTAATCTTCTGGCCACCCTTCAAGCTCCTGTGATACTCTCCACAATACAAATAGTTTTGCAGAAGAGACTGTGACTTGAGTCTTATTGGAACTCATCTACAGTGATTATACAAACCATGGTTTTAGCAGAACTCTTTTGTTTACCATGCTAGTATTTAATGTCTGTATATTAGCACTGCTGAAAACACATTGCTCATCTTTCTTCCCATAGGTCAGATTACATGAAGGGTTGCTGTCAAAGACATACCGCATTTTTAGACTGAAACAATTTCATATAACCATAACCCTTTGTAATGTTACATAAATATAAAGGTAGAATACTAAAATTAAGTTACAGACATTTCTAAAAGATAATGAGTTCCCAGCTACATTTTCTTTCCAGAGAAAGTATTTTTAATCTTTAGAAATACAAGTGAAAGTCATGGGAATAGAACAGAGGTAGAATCCCCAGAGACAACTAAATGATGGGAAGATAACGAATTACTTGTACTGGATATTCTCAGTTCACTGGGAAGACAAGCCACATACTCAGCCTATGTATATAAGCATAACTTAAATGAAGTCAATGACACTACCACTATTTATGCCAAATACAGTTCTAACTCTGATGTGTGCCCCAATTTGTTTATCATACACAGGTAAAACCTCCTAAAGTGCATTTGTAACAGAAGGTAAAAATCAATAGACACTGTGACACTAACTATATAAAAATACTGATAATGCAATATATATCTTTTTTTTCTGACTGTAAGCACTTAAGAGAAAAAGGAAAGCACTTAAGAATATTAATAATTTGTGGACTGTTTCATTACACTGCAAATGTTATGGTGAAGTGACGTGTGAGAAGCTTGAAACTACTGCATATTACACAATTTACCATAACTATGCTCATATTCTATTTCATTACTCTCTGCTTTCATAAGCATACATTTTTAAAAGGTTTACAGTGTTTGATTTGTATTCAAAAGAAAAATCAAACAAAGCATATGTCTTACTGTATTTGCATGTCAACAGTAGGATCACAGCAGAAAGATTTGTGCCCAATGTTTACTGGATGGTGTCACGTGCTACTCTAAATTACAACATCATGTGCATTTAGCTGCCAGAATTGGACCTTTTTATTGAGGTGCAATTGCCAGAGAAGTAAAATAGAAGGAGCTTCAGCTATGTCTGAGGCTAACACATTACAATCAGTGCTACTACTCCTAAAAAACATTTCAAGTGCAGTTATTACTACTAACACAAATTTTGCTCAGACAGTATTCCTAAATCAGATAAGAAAGGTACAATATCATGTGTTCTCATTTTGTAATAGAAGCATTACTTGTGTTTCCTATGTGAGATAATAAGAAGAGTACTTTCCCTAGAGAACAGGCTAGCCTGAGAGAAAGGTATCTCACTCATTTCTACAAACCCAGTTCATCATGTGTTTTTGCCTTCTTCACTGCTCTTACTCCTGCCTAACATCAGTTCTCTGTCCACAATGCCAGACATTCCTTGGTGAGGAAACAGCTCTACACACCAAGCATTTAACAGAGCACCAAGTATTTAACAGAGAATTGGAAATATTCTCTGTGTTCATCAGTCTCTTCAGCCTCACGAATCCTGGATTTCAATTCAGTAATCAAGGAATGGTAATTGAAAAGATCTGTGGGAGTAGTACATTCAGAGATTTTGTCAAGAAACCAAGGATGTCATGCACATCCTGGAGAAAAATGGCAGGAATTTAGCAACATACCATGTATTTAAACATAAATTAATTTGCATTTCAGCTCAATTTCACTGCTTTACAGTCTGAGAAAGCACAGCACTCACAAAAACCAAACAAAATGTTTTGTTTTCTCTATCTGAAGGAAGGTCAAGCTAAAAAACCTGACAGTCATTATTTGATTTTAGGCACCTGCTTGCCACCTTCCAACCTCTCAAGGAAACAAAAAATATTGTACTTCTGTCATTTTTTTTATTCTTAATGCTCAACGTACTTTTCAATAACATAAACAAGTGTTGAGTTTTCATTAGGTTACAATTTGTTTCCTAGGTATTCTTAAGCAGTAGTGTGATAGATTCAATGTCTGTTATTTGGCCCAATCCCTTGAAGACTCTGTTGAATGAGCAGGATGCATGACAACAGAAAGCCAAGGTGACAGGCTTAGATTAAGCTAATACACCAACAATAGCATAATTAGTCAAGAATTAGCAGCAAACCACACTTGTATTGAAACCTAGAAATAGCTGAAAGTAAAAGGAAACCCTATAACAATACATCGGTTTGATAATAGCAAAGAATGATTTAATGAAAGAATAAACATTCAACCTGCATTCACATTTCATGTGAAGTGCTCTTGGCTGCTAAGAGTTGAGAGCTCTTCACATGGAAGTAACATATTTCTAACTCTTTCAGAGATGATCAACTGAAGGAGACCTACTAATAGCTACACAGAGCTGTTGCATTGTCCTTCTGCATCATCTATCCACTTATTCTCAATTGACATATAAGTCTGCATTTCCCTGCTGCTGCATTAACCAGTCTGAACACAATGAGTTGGACCCTCAGCTGGGGAGAAGCAGAAGACAGTTTGCATAATCTAAAGGACTGGTCCATAATATTAAAAAAAAACCTTTATTTGGTTTACTGTATCTATAGAGTTATGTAAATACAAATCAGTTATCTTCAATGCTTTCCTCTGTTCCCTCTGAATGCTGAGAGCACTTTCACACAAGTATGGAACAAATGCCACGGAAGGATTGCATGAAGAAAAAAATTGATACTTTTTATCTGTCATGGAAGGTCTGTAGAGAATTTTGTAAGAAATGCATCAACAGTGAGATGATAAGAAACTGCCTCCCAAGAACTGCTCGTAAAAGAGGCAACCAATTAGCAGCCCTTTGCAAACCCACTACTCTTTGTATGCCTGAAGACAACTTCTCACAGGTAAGTAGGCCATCTTAACAGAAAAGCAGAAGCTGGAGCCAGAACGTTATATGCAGGTGACAGGTATATTTATACTGATTAATTCTCAATTTTTGATGCTTTCTTATTATGACAGGTCATTATTTATTTTTTTTCTTTTTGGTTAGATGCATCAAGGCCCAGATGTTCATTTGTTAGACTTCAATTTATTGTACTAGCCTCAACTAAGCAACACCAGTTTATTCTTCTCGTAAACAATTCATACCGAACAGACAGTATAGGTGAACTAGCTTCTGAAGGTCATCATCATCAATCAAAAAAGGAAAGTCCAAGCAGATCAAGGGAGGTGATCCTGCCCCTCTACTCTGTGCTGGTGAGACCTCTCCTGGAGTACTGCGTCCAGATGAGGAGTCCTCAGTACAGGAGAGATGTGGATCTGTTGGAGTGCATGCAGAGGAGGGCCACAAAAGTGATCTGAGGGATGAAATAACTCCTCTATGAGGACAGACTGAGAGAGCTGAAACTGTTCAGCCTGGAGAAAAAAAGGCTCCAGGGAGACCTGAGAGCAGCCTTTCAGTATCTAAAAGAGGGGAAATTTAGATTGGATATAAGGAAAAAGTATTTTTTTACAATTAGAATGGTGAGGCACTGGAACAAGAGTTCCAGTGGAGGTGGTGGATGCCCCGTGCCTGAAGACATTCAAGGTCAGGCTGGACAGGGCTCTGAGCAACCTGATCTAACTGTAGATGTCTCTGTTCATTGCATGGGAGTTTGACTATATGATCTTTAAAGGACCCTTCCAATTCAAATGATTCTAAATAATCTAGAAGTGTAGTGACTAGCACTTTCAGTTTAGAAGACATCTAAAGTAGTAAGGGAGGCAGGGGGGGAGGGGGGGGAAGGAAGGGGAATCACCATTTTCTTTTCCTTACTTGCACTAATAAGGAAGACTCTGACAGTCAACAGAAGACACTGAAAATACTAAATAAGGTTTCCCAGCCAGTGGGAAAGCATTGTGGGGAATTTAAATAAGCAAGAAGAAAAGCTGAAAAAGAGGCAAAAGGAAGGTCCTCTAATAATCTCTATAGATCCAGCACATGGCTTCAGCATCCTAAACCCAGAGGCAAGACACATCCACCAGATCAAAGTTAACAACCAGGAAATATTGGTTGTTAACACACACAGTGTGCAAAACTACACTACAGTAGGGTTTTATTCTTGCTACTGCTGGTGATGGAACAGTAATGAGATTTTCTTTCTTGACAGAAGACTGTAGTATGCTTTTACCTAGTAGCTGGTTCAGTACCTTTTCCAAGCCTTAACCTCACATAGGTTCTTTCTAAAACAAATCTTCTATTCACTGTAAAGTTTACTCAAATGATCATGTGTCCCGGCTACATTTATTTTAGTTCAGAATTCTATTCCTATTGATGAAGGCTTCCATGCACTTCAGGAGAAGTGCAAGAATCCTGAGGTAGAAAGCTACGCAAGAATTTGCCAGCAAGGAAAATTTTCCCTGATTTCAATTAAAGTGGCATATGCTCTTAGCTATGCTATTTCCTCCAAAATATTTTCTTTTCTTGTTTTCCAACCTTCTTATTTTTAAACAATTTCAAATTGCATAATTTCAAACAACTATTTCTAGGTAGTAAATGAATCTAAATAAATTTTAAACCAATATAAATGTCAAATTCTTTGGGAGGTAACAAATCCTGTTCCTATGTCAAATCTTTGTAGAAGAAATTCAGTTCTGTCTCTATTTTGATCTGTACACATATAGTAATTTCTATTTGTAGTGTTTACATTTCAGTACTTATTTTAAACATTTTCAATACTCTCTAAAATGAATTTGGAAAGTCCACAGGGATATTCCAGAACTGATTAAAATAAAAAAAAAAATCTCCACAAAAGGAAAAGGAATTAATATTCCACCAGCTCCATATCACTAACATTATAGAACAATCAAAACAAGGAAATAAAATGAAACATGGTTAAGATAAACCACGAAAGTTACTTTGCAAGAATTTTGTCAATTTTACCTCATTTGAAAAAAAAAAAAAAGAAAAAAAACTTTTTCTGTGAGATTTTGTCTTCATTGGCAATGCATGTATTTTGCAAGTTTATTTTACTTTCAGGCTTTAACAATTGCAGATGTGTGAAGATGAAAATATAACCCAAATTGCATGTAAATTCTTGGAATTTGTGCATCATTTCGTGGACTGTTGAACTTGTCTTTCACACATACATATATGTGTTTTGTAACAAGGATACAAATCACCTCCATGATATATCTGAAATATTCAAAGTGATTGCACAGACAGTCAGCTTTGCAAATTCCATTAAATACAAACACAAAGTTACAGAGCTGACAGTGTCAAATGGATCTGAACTTTTACTACCATCTACTATCAGAGATTCTTGATGCCAGACATTCTACAGTACTTCACATGCTTCTTTGGAAAGCACTTTGTACTTTTCCATACAAATACATGTCCTGAACTAAGATCTGTGAATTTTCTTGTTTCACAGATAAAAATTAGGTACTTAACTCTCTTTTATTTCATTGAAGAAAATTAGTAAAATAAAAATCTCTGAAAAATCTTCATGATTTGATATGATAATCTGTTGTGCAAGATTAAATTCAATTTCAGGAGAACGAAGGAAAAAACCTGTTTTTTAACTAACCTGAAAAAACATGGCAAAATGCTGTTCAAAAGAAAGTGGTCTGTAGTTTTTGCATGCTTTCACTTGCCCCTATAGGTTATATCAATAGATTTATGTTTGTATAACAACTAGAGGTGGTAAATAAAAATTATTTCTTATGAAAAAAATTAACAGGTTTGTTTCCCTTAAGTATACATTTCACTGTACATTAGATAAAAGACTAATGTTGACGGCCATGAAAAAGAGGTGTAGAGCATCTACATGGGAACCTGCTCTCTCTCTCTTTTTCCGCTAATTTGCATTATGCACAGTGGAAATACAGTACAGTGGAAGGCTTCCTTCTGGGAAAATGAGCAAAGAATCTGTAAGTTTGTATATCCAAAGGCTATTTTAAGAAGGTTGTAGTGAATGGGTGCATTCTAACACTATCTGAGAATAATTCCAGCATGAATTAAACATGAGAAGTAGTTGTTTAAAGTTTTGCTGGTATTGCAACAGAATGTGAATGATTGCTGAGTAAAGTATAAAAGGATGGCGGATTATTAAACACAAGCAGGCTGGCTAGACCCCAGAAAAATACTAAACCTTATGAACAACAAAAAAAAAACAGGCAGATGGCAGTGGCTGGAAAGCACTTTCTAATCAGTAATACAATGTTTACAACACTGCTATTTATATTTAATGCAACTCGGAACTTATAATTCTTTGGCTCCATCATGTTTTCTTCTTATCATCAGATTCTTTCTTTTACTATCCTATGTGTACAACTAACTGATCATAATTTTTCCTGTCTTCAATTAAAAAAAAACAACCATCACCAAGCATTAGATTTAACACAGACTACAACATTAAAAACTGAAATATGTTTCAAAGCTTGAAAGAATATAAGTTGGTTACAGATGTAAGAACAATGATGTGTGATGACGATCACACTTCTTCAAAATGATCATGCATTTCCATTGTATTGGCCTCTGATTATATCTTTCAAAATATTAAGAAACCTTCAGTATGTTAGGATTTTTTTGTTATATTTTTCAAAAAGGCAGTTTCAGAGCCAGCAATTGAGCAGAGGTAACCTCATGCATGCTTGAATAGAAAACTCACTGCAGAAAGAATTGAGTACCTATACAGATGACAAAAGGAATAAGAACGTGTTTTTCAAAGCCTATTTAAAAAAATGCAACTCTTAAAATGGGTTGAAACTGAAAAGTAGGTGCATGTTGATTCCACATCTAGAAAAAATAACAATAATTCACATACTATCTTTCTGAAATGTATTACAAACTCATCACACATACCCAGTGACCCAACACACTCTTATCTGCATAATACTTGCTTTTAACTTCTTATTGTATCTTGTGAGAGTTTATTCTAACTTCTGTAAGGGAACACTGACTTTAAAGTTTAATGATCTTTTTCTAATAGAAAATGCAAGTGCGTATCAGATATCTTCATATGAAAATTCTACTCAATTTGGGTTAGAACATGTCAGCTCTGTCAAGGTCTTCTGCTTCAGAAGAATAAAAAAGAAGCATCATATTCCCCTACTGACCCAAAGTATGGAGGCTGAATAGCAACAAGGGTAGAATGAGGAATATCTGGAGCCCTGGCTCTAGATGCTTTCCCAGGCCAGAGATCTGGGACTAGCCAGAGCACATCATACGAGCAGCAGTAAGAACAAAGTCCTCTGAATCTCTTCACATTCATGCAGATTTTGTGTTACATACAGCCAGACAAGCAGGAAAAAGGCATTAAGTCCAGACTGCCTGCAACAATGTCAGTGGCAAATATGAATAAGCCCAACAGAAACTAGCAAAAAAGAAGAAGTGATACTCAGGAGAAAAAGAAAAAAAAAAAAAAAAAAGAAAAAAAAAAGGAAATAATTCTCCTCTTTTGCTATCCCTTTCTCAATATTTTGATGATGAGTATCTGCTCTTCTCTGATGCATTTTTCCAGGGCAGCAAAACTATTGCTGTGTTGCAACCTTAGAGTGAGCCTAAATTCATTACTGGTAACAGTATTTTCTATATAAAGATATGTCAAAATAATGACAGCACTGAATGTATAACTCATTCTTATAGAGCATGTGATATTTATAAGACTTAGATGAATTCAAGTTCTCCATATTTAACAAACAAAATCTTTTTGATATGTGTAACGTGCCACATAGTATGAATCACAGATTAAATTACAGATGCACATGGCATACAGTTTAGACTAGTCACCACAACAATAAGCCTATGCTCACTTTTTATGATCAGTCAAAATGAATCACCAATCCACTAAATTTCAACTTTTAGCATGTAGTAAGATTATAATTAAACTAGATTAATTAACATTTTATTATAACATTTATCACAGTAAAAATGCATTTGCTCTGCTTATGTCAGATTATATATACACATCTTCTATAGAAAAACTGCAGAACCTCCTTTAAAATATGATCTTCAAGAATATTTTCAGTAAGAAATACTAAATTTCTTTATAAGATATTATTTTTGAGAGTAAAAAAAAAAGTATTTTGAGGAACAAAGAAAAATTATATTCTTAACTTCAGCCTTCTGCTCCACAACTGATAATTGTTTGCAGACCATACATTTGATATCTAAATCTTGTTCAGTGGCCTTCATTCATGATTGTAGATTGATACAATCCTCTCTGAAAAATATATTTATCTTTTGCAATACCCATCAAACACTAAATACCTAACTAGGTTGCAAGAAGAATCTTTAATTCTATCATTTTGCTCTGGTAATTGCTTTTGCTTCTTTATGTTTAACCAGAGTAAATGAACTATAATTTAAAATTTCTCTTGACACTTGCTATCTGACATTGTGTAAAACATGAACAAGGTGGTGAATGCTGAAAAAGGTAACTACAACAAAAAGATGTTAAACTACAAGAGTATATTTTAAAAGGCTGATGCAAATTCAGAAAACAGGGCTAGGATTTCACCCCTAAATCAGTTTCCCAATACTGAGGTGCCATATATTCTATTTGGATATGCAAGTAGCAACTAGTCATTTTCAACTAATTTTTTCTTGTAACACTAGAAAAGAAAGAGCATGCTCCTGTCACCTCTTGCTTAGCATGTTCAGACACTGGGAACAAGCAATAATTCTTCAAATCAAGGGACAGGTAAATCTTGTCTCTGCAGAAGTCTGTGCATGCTAAAATACCCATTGCATAATGTATCCCAAGTTAAGCCTTCCATTCTGACGGATTTTTTGGCCTTCAAGTTCATGGGATTTATGTACTGCCTCTTAAAAAGCATAAAGTGTTGAAGGTTTGAGACTGGAAAGCCTTTGTGTACCCAAAAGCAGCTGTATACATATGTTTTGAACACTATCACCTGCACATACAGTTGTCAGAATTTACACTTGCAGATCTTGTTAGGCCAGGTGTTTTCACACAAAAAGGGAACCTCTGCAAAGGCCCTTTGAAATCAGGAAGTTACAGGTTCACCTGTGACAGTTTTAAATGCTGGCAACAGTCACAGCATAAGGTAAGATAATAAAGAATTATCTTCATATAATCCCAACAACAGCAAAAATATATTGATCCACTTTTGTCAATATTACTTTTGTACTAAACAATTCATGTTTTTCAGCAGGTCTTTTTGGGGGGAGGTGGTGAAGAGGGAAAGGGTTGATTAGCACTTCAGCAATAAATGAAAGAATAAATAATTAAAATAAATACTACCTACTCATTCTGCCAGCTTCTGTAAAAGTCTTTTTAACCAGTTAAAATGCATTCTGCTTCCAACTGGGATGAATGTTTACTGCTTGATTTTCAAACACAGTGCTGAGGGATTATATTGTCTTTAAAGATACAGATGTGTAACTTTCACTCTTCAACAGAGCTGGCATACAAAGCGCAGAATGTATTGCAGAGGATCACAAGGAACATTCTATGTCTTTAGCAGAGGTATGAAACAAGAAATAAAACACTTTAAATCAGTCAGCTGCATGGGTGAGGGGAAAAAAAAAAAAAAACATCTGGACATTTGCAAAGCCTCAAAAAATACCTTATTTGACCAATGGCAGCTAAACTGTGCTCCATGCATACTTACAGAAGACAGCAGACAGTTTCTAAAACTATGTTAAGGACTACTATTATTGCCTGATGGACAATATTAATTAGTAAAGTTCTTACATTGCAATTTTTTCTAGTTAAATATTCATTATTAATATTTGGAACAACTTAGTCCATATTGGAAAGACATTTTAAAATAAACGAATAGTATCTATATTCAATTTTTACTGAAACCTTCAAAGTCAATATCTTTTTGTGTTGCACACACAGAAGAACTGTGGGGCATGATTTTGAGGTTAAATAATGTATGCTATTCATAAACTGAGGTATTCATATGATAATTAAAGTTCTATGCATGATGCACAACAAGATGTGTAGAAATTTTATATGAATAAAATGAATGAGGAAACAGAAATAAGTTAGAAATTGCCTGCTAGAAATGTCAAGAAAGCCAAGGGATTTTTTAATAAAAATCAAGCAAATATTCAGCTCCCTGTTTCACAAGAAATATAGGGAAAACTGTATCTCTTAAAGATACAGAAGAGTCCCTGAAGGTTAAGATCCTGAATTGATAAACTCTGCAGCTGTTCACTGGTATTTTTAGAGCACAAGCCAGGTCAATTTTTTGTATGTAAATGTGCAGTTTATGGACTTAGATTAATCTATGCAAAATGTAGACATGAAGCTGCTCAGAACTCATCAACAGTAGATTTTTCAGCACCTGAACAGTCTTGCAGAAGTACTGAGGAACTCTTCTCTTCTGATTCAGCTGCCCAAACACAATGCAAGTACAGTTCTCAAGGTCCTAAATTACTGATCAGTTTATTATCCTTTATGAAAAGTCAGGGGCACCATTCGTTGCTCCTCATTTTCAGGTTACCAAAAAAGAGTTTCACCTTCCCAAACCTAGAGGAAACTCTTGTCCAGATCAAAGCTTCATTCCATAGTATCTGCTTGCTAGCTCCCAGTATCTCATCTCCTGAGCCATGATTTACTCTTTCACTAACCAGTGAAAGCAACGAATACAACCCCTCTTCCCTCTAGCGACCAGCCCAGACACTGTTCTTCAAAAAGCAGAGAACACTCCTGTTCTCCACCATTCCTACTTTCCCCTAGTTGTCAGTGGGCTTTCCCATGCTATTCTCACCCCAGCATTCCAGGAGCATATCCCATGATCTTGAGTGCAGCTACCAGAGGCAACTAACAGACACAGCACTTTGTGCAGCAGTTTCCAGACTTTTTAGATCTTGTAAATCTCCTCAGAACATCTTCAAGGATCATTAAGGAACTATTGTGAATCCTTTAAAGAAACTAGCAGTGCTTTCTGCTGGCAAGTATAGTAACAGGTTGCTGCCATGTCACTTCAAGAAAACTCTGTTGTCAGCTACTCTTGACAAAAGTATGCTTGAACTTTTATTCAAATACTTTTTGATGTAGTGGACCTATAGTATAAGGCATGGCTCCCAGCACCTGCTGGATGCTAGCATATTCGAGGCTTCATCTCAGAGGATGCAGGTCTCTACATCTGGGAATGCCTGGGGTCTCTCGCAAAAGATGAGGAAAAGAGAGGGCGTCCTCATCTGCCAGGAGCAGTGCTGGTGGTGAGTCTGCAAAGTAGAGGAGCTTTTGTAGGATTTTTGTAGGCAGAATGCAAATACAGTGTCAGAGGAGAGGAAAAAGACCAGATCTTCTCTGAGATCCTGCAGGTAAATCTTCAATCCTCACTTGTACTGGGAGAGGGGCAGACAGAGAAAGACTCATGATGGCAAAAGATGGAAACTTTGTGACCTCTGGCACCAGGATCAAAGTTAGGGAACACTTCAAATCTGGATGTACATAAGCCAATGGGTCCTGGTGGTATGCATTCAAGAATTCTAAGGGAGGCTCATGGCAGTCAGCAAAGGCTCCTGAGGATAGGAAGAAAGCAAATATAACTTCTAAATTCAAGAAGGTTAAGAAGGAGAACTACAAGTTGATCGGCCCCAACTCTGTCCCTGGAAAAGATAGAGTAAAGCACTGGAATCTGTAGCCAAACAGATGATTGGGAGTAATCAGCATGGATTTTTGAAGGGAAATTAATGTTTCACTGATCTCCTAACTTCATACAGTAAGATGATTAGCTCAGTGAATAAATGGTGGATATTGTTTATCTCAGCTCTAAGCACAGCTTTTGATGCTGTAATGTCTTCATTGACTGGCTAAAGTAGTCAGTGAGGTGGACTGAAAACTGACTTTATTGCTGGCCTTGGAGAGATACATTCAGAGTTATGAAGTTCAGCTGGAGAATAGTCACTAATGACATACCCCAGGGGTCAATGTTGAGGCCAATACTGCTTAAAATCTCCTTTAGTGACCTGGATGATGAGGTAAAGGTGGTCAATCCCTGAGCACATTTGCCCATGGCACAAATCCAGGAGCAGTGGTTGATACATCAGAGTAAAGTGCTGCTATTCAGAGGAATCTTGACAAACAGGAGAGATGGGCAGACAAGAATCTCATAGAATTCAACAGTGAAAAATGTAAAGTGCTGCACCTGGGCAAGAGTAACCAAGCTCATGCACTGGTACAGGCTGGGGGACAAGAGGCTACACAGCAGCTTTACAGAAAAGGCCCTGGGTATGCTGGTCATGGATTCTCTATTCCTAAAGACATTCAGAACTAAATTTCCAAGCCTCTGAGGAGACTGTTGTAACTGACTGTACTCTGAGCAGAGTAGGATGGACTAGATATTTTCTTAAGGTCTATTCTAACCTTAACTGTTCTGTCATTCTAGTATATAGCACCTACTGCTTCTTTTAAAATGAGCTGATGTGTTTTACAGCAGCAGTTTTGTTCAGTAATGCAGTCACAGCTGGAAAGTCCATCATATCTTTTACTAACCCTTTCCATCTTGTTCTTGGTTGGGGTCAGTGTTGCAATTGTAGATTTAGATGGTTATCAACACCTTACTAAATTTTAGAAAAACTCTCAGAATTGAAACAGCAGTCTTAAGCTATCCTTTTTCCTGATTTAATGTCTCCTCAGTTTTATAAATGGAGGAAATCTACCTTAACATTCTTATACTTTTTATAAATTTCCAGCAGATGGTGAGAGTGGGTGTGTGTTTGATAAAAACCACAATCTATTTGAGAACAGTGCTAAAAGAATGGAGTTGCAAACACCTAAAAAGCCTTAGGTTAAGTAATCTTACTCTTAAAAAGATCGTATGGGTGTTTTATTGGTTGAGGAGTATAATGTTTAAGCTAGAAAAGTGACATTATCATCATTAAAATTATTTTATTTGACTATAACAAGCACTACAATTTTGAATGGGATTTGAATATTTCATGAAGCACTGTGTTATTGAAGGGGATATTCTAGTCATCATCTAAATATTAATAATGTGAAGAAAAGGGGATTATCCCATACCTTACTGTCAATAATTTGGGCAGACTGATCTACACTAAAGAAGTGGCTCTGATATCAGCTTAAAGCCAGCAGTAATTTTACCGTCTCTGCACTAGTTATCCATCAAGAATAGGGGGAAAAAATCTACTTGCAGAAAGGCTGGTAAACATTTTCCTCCTGATTTTATGTTCATTGTCAGGCTGGTATGAGTTTGATTCCTATTTCATTTTGATTTGTATAGATGTGAGGCTCTTTCCTTACTTCAGTACTGTAAGTAATATAAAATTTATTAAAATTGACCTGCAAGGCCTCCCCTGACATAAAACTTCAGAATTTGAGGTGCTTAGAGGTACCTGCATGGAGTGTGGTCTATACAACTGTTTCCTTTGTATCTTAGTTAGTATTTTCCTCCCATTATAAACACACTGAACAGCTTATTCAAAGAGTCCACATGTCTTATGCACCATCAATGCTTTCAAGTTTTCAGTTTGCTAAAAAAAAAAAAAAAAAAAAAAAAAAAATTGAGAATCCTGTCTCCTCAATTACTTCCTCTTAAACATATGACATTAATCAGGATGTATGAAAATGGGTTGAAAAGAAGTGCTGGAAAGGTAACTTCAACTCAAGGAAGTACCAGAGATAGTAAGCAGAATCCGTAAGGCAAAATAGGATATACTCAGCAGGGCTCAGCAGAGAAGGGGACATTTTGCCAAGTTAGCTAATATCATTCCATTCTAGTTCTATCAAACTCATAACGTAAAATCTACAGCTAAAAAACAGGCTTTTTCTATACTTTATAAACAGTTAAGTGAGAAAAGAACATCCAGGAAGCAAGCCATAAATGCAGTTTATCTATTACTTGCTGCTGGATTTGTGTTTTGAGCTATGTACACAACAAGGAAAGCAATACAATTACCATCTTCAATACTTGCACCAAAAAAAGAAAAAAAAACAGGGAACACTGTGGGAGGACAGAGAGAAAAACGCTTTTTCTTTTTGCTTTAATTGAAGGGATCAGATTCTCAGCTATTCTATTAAACCACTGAAGCAACTCTCATAAACAATAGATAAAAATGTTGGCTTTTGCCTTACTGGTATATCTTCCTATTTTGTAGTGAGACACATACTAAGAAAAGGCTTGAAAAAGGTTGGCTGACTTGACTCTAGAAGTTGGAAAGAGACATGGAAAAAACCCTCAAAAATAAGAATAGAAAGCACACTGAGAAGGGCTTACATTGAACAAACTGAGCATATGATAAGAGATGGGGGAGTGAGCCTTGTCTAGAGCCAAGGAAAGACTTAAGGATGACGAGTTAAGCTATGCCCAAAATAAACCTAAAGCTAGTGGAAGACTTTCTAAAGGGAATTGATGTGATCAAGATGTGATTTTCTTTATAAAGTAAAATCACTTTGATTTCAGCTGCCTTTCCTTCCCCCTCCTCCCTCTCCCCCCCCCCCCCCCCCCAAATGTTTTGGAGTATGCTTATTTACTGACTTTTACAGACTTAAGGCTGTGTTTGTTTCTACCGTGTCCCTCTATTCATCAGTCAAGCAGCAGCAGTTGTGAGACAGAACATGGGAGGAAAAAAAAAAAGCAGTTTCCTCTCTAGACAGCAGAAGGGGCAGCAAGAGGGGCACAGAACAGATGAGAAAACAGCCAACTCATTTACAGATTTTCTCATTTGAGGTTCTTGATACAAAAACATTCCTGGTTCTGATGTGCAGACTGAGGCTTGTCTATATATTTATAAAATTAAGTGAAGTGCAAATCACACTAGAAGATTTATGCTAACGTTGTTTCTAAAACACACCAAAATGAGTAGAATGTATCACCAACTGCTTCTAGCAACTATGCTTGCTCCACAGAAACATTTTTAATAGTTAAGCAATTAAAATAAAATAGTGCAGTAGCTAAACCTAAGCCTTCTGGATTCATTGTTCTTCATTGCCACGGACACCCTTAATATCATCACTTAGCCTTCTGCTCCCCCTGTTTTCATACAGATAACAGAAGCATCTCACTCAAAAACAGCGTTGCTGAAAATTCCTGCTTAGCTCTTTCTTAACCCTCAAGGTGCCTGCAGCGTATCAGCATGTTACTTGGCAGTACTAGAGGTTCACTGGTTGTCTGAAGCTGTGATTTTATGGTGTTTCCAAATTAATAGGACTATGCAGCTTGTCACCAAGCTTGTATTTAAGCCTGGCTGGAATACAGAAACTAGAGGGTCATCCACCTAAAACAGCTGGAAGGCTCCATCTCATTCCAAGTGCGCATCTGGTATGCAGACAGAAGAATAATCCTCACCAAACGCAGCTGTTACTTTAAAGTACAAAGAGAGGACATGCCCCCTACATAAAACGGCCAAGTGACTAGGGCTCTTGTTAGGACACGTGAAACAGGTTTACTTTTTTTCTCTTCCTGAAGGAGTTTAGCTCCTCCTCATTTCCTACCTCTGGAGAGTTATTTAATCTCTTGGCGAGGTCTTATTTTGGGTGGGAACATTCTTTACCTCTTCTGCTGAAGCAGCGTTGTCATGCAGGAAAATATTCCAGAGCCACTGCCTGTGGAAGACGAGAAGGATGCCTAACTCCCTCCCACGCCTGCTGTAGGCAATCCCATTCACAAGTCTGGAATGTACTGTGGGTAGCAAATGTCTCAACATCAGGCACTGGGGAGGTGTGTCTTTGTGTTTACACATACGTACACAATTTTAGCTTTCTAAGTCCCAAACTAAATTTGCTTCAATTGTACTTTACCTAAAAGAACTGTTAGGCAGATAAGTAAACCGAGAGTTCAGAGACTGATGTAGTGAGTGCTGCATAAGCGCTTTGAATAGAATGTGAATGGATGGATTTGGATTTTATCATACATACAACAAAATTATGAATATGCATGGAAAAGTTACTGTTTAATACCACAATACCAGTAAAAAGATACGTTCTTTAATGAGGCATTCTGGGGGAAATTGTATAGTTCGGACAATTTTAATGGGAGTTTGCAACTTAATATTTTAATTCCACTAGAACATTTTAGAACAGAAGAAATTTGGATTAGGTATTGACAGTGCCACCTGATAAAATGTGTGGTGAAGTTTGAACAGCAGATGTCTCACCCAGGGATGCTTCCCTGGGGAAACAGCAGGAACCTCCTGTACACTCACTTTGCCTGGCATTCATCTCCCGACCAGCTGCCAATTTTAAACTACAGCAAGTCTCTCAGTTTATAGTCCTTTCAAGCTAAAATCTGTTACATTTGGGGAAAAATAGCAATACTTATGTAAATCAATAATTGCATTGTATGTAATACAGTAAATCCATAACATGCCTAGAGTGACACTAACAACATCATGCACGGGTGTGCCATCAAGCAGTACGTACAAGGCAATTCATATGCATTAGAGTCTGACTATATCTTGTTCAAGCACTCATTTTGTTTGGCACAAACAGCCTTCTTTTTGCAACCAAAGAATAAATATCACTTTGTTTCATCACCTTTTTTTTTTCCTCCCCCTTCAATGGAACTATTTGCTAAGGCTAAATCGTAGCTTCCATTCATATCACAGTTCTGTTTATAGTTAAAATATGCTACACAGTGATGATTACTGTGTCTATGCTTCATTCTGAGCTGCAGAACACTGGACAAGCAGCCATGCAGAAATGTGGGTTTTTTTGTATTAATGAGATTTTGAAAAATAGAGGCAGAGATAATAATAGAAAATAAAATACTGCACGTCTGCAGAAAACATCATGAAAAGAGCATTAAATTAGCTACCCTTTCATTCTATGTATTTCACTCTTCCATTTTTTTTTTCCCCCTTATTGGTGCTGTTTTTTGGTCTATGACAAGTTCCAGTGCTGAATACAGACATTTTTAAAGATTTCCTTACTGCTTTTTTGGATAGTTAAAACTGAATACTTTTTTGTATTATTTTAAGTGAAAACACACTACATATGCAACCTGATCATACTAGTGAAATCGAAGATCTTAAAGCCAGGACAGGTGCAGGTGGAGTCAATTGTTACAGCTGCTTTCTCAAGGATACCCAACCACTTCCTACTGTTGAAAAAAAGTCCTATTTATGTATATATATTTTTTTAAATAGGCATGAAAGAGATTTTAACTCTCATACAATCAGTGGAGCAGACTGAAACTGAAAGTGCCAATATGTAGGCTCCACTTTTACATGCATTTTATTCTTATGAATTCCACAAGATAGTAATAGGAATCAGAATTACTAATGCATGCATTTGGTACAGTTTTTCAAAAACAGAGAGAAAAAAAAAAAAACTTAAATAAGAGAGGGATTTTGTATGTCAGGGGGAAGTTCTTCACAGAGGGAGTAGTGAGGCTGCCCAGAGAGCTTGTATATTCTCCATCCCTGGAGGTACTCAAGACCAGGTTGGATGGGGTCATGGGCAACCTGGTCTAGCACCAGATCTGGAAGCCTGTGGCCCTGCCTGCGGCAGGGTGTTCAGAACTTGATGATCCTTGGGGTCCCCTCCAACCAAAGCCTTTCTATGATTTGTCTTATATAATTTATAAAGAAACCGCAAATCAATTATCACTTTTATACTGGAGATTGACAATGGCATGCCCATTTGGCTATATCTGCGCTTAGTCTTCATTCTAGTAGTCTTATACTTAATCAAAATTTTGAGTGGGGTCTCTGATTTCTAATTCCATTTTGGCACGCATTTATCCTTGCCTTTTATTTTTAAGAAAATGATAACCACTCATGGAACTGTGAAGGACCTCAGCCTCTCAACCGCAATTTAAACTTTCAATTCTCAAGCCTTGAAATGTTGCTACCATTTTGTTAGATAAATGTTGAGTTAGATTCCATCTAAATTTAGCCCATATTTTCCATCTAAAAAACATTTCTACTGATCTTTCACTATCAACATCCAAATAAATAACATATTCACAGCAAAACTTAGTTTAAAGTTTTGCTTGGTAAATGATAAAACAGTTATTAGTAGGAAAACATAAGAAATGCATCAGCAACCTTGTAAAATATTGATAATGTCTACCATTTTAAAGGCTACTTATACACCAAATTCCTACTAATTTTAAAAAGCTCAGATTGCTGCCCAAAAAATTTTTACCCTTAATTCAATAATAGTGGAAGTAAGAAGCCTATTCTTTGCCGTACCCCCAGCAATATCTTGTCCAGCAGAACCATTCAGATGGAAGGATGAGACAGATGCGACTTCCTTAGCTTGATTTCAGAGGTAAGTTTCTCCCAGTAAGGCATTCTATTTATATACATATATATATATTTTTTAAATACTTGGACCTGCACTGAGGAAGTAGAGCAGAGTCAAACTATGTTTGAACATTGCTGCTTCCTTGAGTTTCAGCCTTTTCCTTGATGAAGTCTTGAAATACTAAGGGAATTACATCCAATAATTTACTCATTGGACCCTTGCCCTTCACTACTTGTTAAAAAGCAGTGCTGAAATCTGTCTCCAATTTTGCCATAGGCATTTGAGAGATAACATTGGAGTAAGTTTTGATAATACAGGTGTCTTTGATTCCTGTCACACTGTTTTAAGCACAGATTTTGTTACAGTTATGGGATAACAATGACTAATGACGTCTTAGGGATAGGTACAGACAGTGTACAGGCTGTCTTTGTTAAATCTAGTTCTTTCCCATGTTAACTATAGGGTTTTGCTCATTAGCATGAGTTAGCTTGTCTTCCTGGGCAATTTCTTTCCCCTGAAAAATATGAGTTTTTTTTCCTTTTCAAGGACCACAACAAAAGCCTTTTACTAAGCTTCATCTTTCTTCACTCTCATTTAAGATAGGACAGGATAAGAGGTCTTCCCATTCTGTTTCTATATTTCACCCCAATTTTTGTTAGGTAGAAAATAAAGTCACCCATTTAGCAAGAATTTCTGAAGTTACTGTCTGGAAAAAGGGCAATGCCAGTCAGTATGCTCATTGTCCCATTGTGGACATAGTGGAAATATAGTGATTTTCATCCACCATAGTAATTCTTCATGCATTGTAGGATCACTTCTACATTAAAGAGACTGTCTTAACATTAACATCCATACATTACTCATTGGTACCTCACCTTTGTGGGAGGCCTTACACATACAAGATGCAGCCTCACAGCACAGCAACATAGACTAGACTGAAAGCTTAGAAAAATACTGAAATTTGGATATATTTTACATAACATTTAGATACATGCATTATCATTACGTTTAGATATTAGACTTCAATTTCTCTTTGCTTGTCCAAGAAGAGGTATCTGAAGTAAACACAGTGAGTTCAGTCCATTGAAGACAACAGTAAGACTGGAAAGTAGTGAGATGACAGAGAGAGGCAATCCACCTCTAATGGGATTTACCAGTTACGTATGAGGGCTACAGATTGGCTGCTCTAACTAATTAACTCCAGCCTATGCATATACAAATCAGGAGATAATCAGTAAACCAGAATCTGTGAATCCACTATCACAGTTCTCAGTCTCAACAGTAAATGTCCTACAAAAGTTTTTTCTCCTATCTGAATTTCTTGAAGCAGTTCAAAGACCGAGTGATGTCCTTGCTATCCCCACTCTTCCTTGGAATAGCAATGGCAAGTTATTTTGTATTTTTGTATAACTGTTCCTCTAATTACCTGTTTCACACATGAAAATATACTTATTGATTTTATTTGCCCTGGAAGCTGTTTTTTTAATACATTCATCAGTTGAAATTCACTTTGAGTATTTCCCAGTATCAAGAATTCATATGTTTTAAGTAGCCATTACTTTTACATCAAGAAGTAACTTCAGTATGGATAGAGCTATGGAACATATCAATTTCTATTATTTAATTTTGATATACTGATACGCATTAAAAGTACACAGTGTGTGAATGTGAGACAACTTACACATGTCTATTTTCCATCAGTGATCAAAGAAAAGGCAAACTGCAATAGATTATATGGAACCTATTAAATACAATCATCATGAGCATTTCTTTTTAGAGAGGGTTAATTTTAGTGAGGGTTAAAAAAAAAAATCACGTGACTTAAAGCTCTTTTCCATTGTCTGTACTTTATACCTCAGGATATAAATCCATTTCGTAATTACTCCCTTCTTATCTCAGAACTTTGCCTGACACACCATTCCATATGTTTATGATTCTCTGAATGAAGAAGTGTTCTCTGACAACCATTCAGATTTTTTCCCTTTAATTTCCATTTATGCCTTATTGTCTTATAACATTCAAGTGAAAATATATGTTGCAATATTGTGTGACATTATCTGTATTACTTAAGATTTTATATAGCCGTACATCAACCAAACATCAGATAAATCTCATGCTTCTCTTCCCCCCCCCCCCCCCCCCCCATACATCTTCCCTTCCAGAGCTGTATAGGTAGCAGATTCAATTTAGTCTCTATGACAAGTTGACTTTAAGCATTTCTTACAAACCTAGGACAGAATGCATCTGCAATTTTATCGAGTCACTTTGAAAAGTGAGCTACACATGCAACATTTGCTAAGCCCTCTCTGCAATTAGGAAAAATAGAAAAAATGCTAAATATTTGCACTCAGCAATATGCAGTATTGTTTATGGAACTTCATAGATTTACTAGCATTTGCAAATTGAGGGAACAATCCAGCAACACACTTGAGACAGAGCTTCAGGACTGGAACCCTACATAATATTACCTGACTAATTTGCTGGACTTGCTAATAAATAACGAAGTTGCACAAGAAAGGTACAAGTGATTTGTAATCCTGCAATAATGGCTTCTAAATAGTTAAGATTACACTGAGAGATGAGAACCTTTTCCCCCCCCCGTATGCCATATACCAGCAGGGGACAAAAATCAATCTTGTGAAGGCTCTGATTACTTGCACTGCAAGTTTCTTGTCAGCAGATTCAAAATGTGCAGTGGAATGAATCTTCTGCAAGGTAGAGGTGCTGTCTATCAGCTGGGCATCCTTCCTCCATTCTCTCCCCCCACTTCAACTTCCTGTGGAATATGTGGTTGTGATAAATTAGAGGAAGAAGAGAAAATACAAGATGCTTCAGCACAACCATTTTAATCCTCTACTGTCAATATGACACTAATTTTACTGTCTTCCATGTGATAAATGTATCCTTGAGGTGGGGGTAATGAGAAAGTTCAGGAACAAATGAAGGAATCATACTTGTCTAAAATACAATGCAACTTGAGTGTATACAAAAAAAATCTGTTCAAGGGACAGTGTTTAAATCTATTAAGGTCTGTAATTTAGCCTAGAGAAAAGACAGTCAATAACATGCAAGCTGATACACAGCACTTTTTAGAAAATGTCTGAAAAAATATAGGACTAGTGCAACCATACCAGAAAGGTTGGAAGAAAAAAAAAAATGTTCAGAACAGAGTATCAGACATATTTTATCTTTCTAGTTACCCAAGCCAAAGCCACATCTAGTCCTTGTCAAGTTTCTGAGTCTCTGCAGTAAGGATTTTGGGGGGGGGTTTCTGATTGGGTTTTTAACCAATGGAACTTTAAAAAAAATAAAATTAAATTAAAAAGAAAAAAACCAACCCTTTGCACTTTTAATAAAACCTAATTACTTCCAGTGAACAATGAAAGAAATTGTGTATTGAAAAGAAAAAAATTAATCATTTGCTTTAACCATGCTTTCTCTTAGTACTAAAGAAAAGGACGTTGCACCACTGCTTCAGCGAGGAGTGAGTGAATCCTTATAATCAGTTTTGATGCTCACAGAGCTAATTGCCAGGTCCACCCTGCAACTTATGGAATTACTGCTTCCTTCTTCCCATCTTCAGTACTCTTCATTAGCTTCAGAAATGAATTATGAGTTCACAATAAATATTCTCAGAGTAACGCATTTTATCCCAGAGAACTTGAAGAAAAAAGTTTGCCAAATGGAGAACTAAGCATTATTAAAATTGACTGCCCTAGGCCTGTTCTGGTCAGCACAGAATAATACTATGCAACAGCTACCAGGTTGAACATCCTGTGAGAGTACTAATTTATTCAGTCTCCTGATAATCACAACTAGACAGACAGCTTAATGAAGAAATATCATCTCCTCATCCTGCAGATGGAGAAAGACATGGAGAAGAAATGGCCCAGCATGGAAAGGATGATGCTACTCCTAGTCTTCAGTTCCAAATTCTACCCATCGCATTTTTCCCCCCCCATCTCTCAATATTCTTGCCTCCAGTATTATTCAAATGTATGAGCCAAAATTGCTGATTTTATAACTAGTAGCTTGAGATACTGTTTGAAGACAAAAAGTAAGGAAATATCTGGTTTTAACAGGTATGTAGCTGATAGATTAATAAATTGTCATAGTAGTTGATATTTTGTTGTGCATGCTAATCAGATTCCCAAAGGCCAAAATTACTCCTAGCACTCACATTAACACTCACGCTGCCTCTCACAATGGCACATATACCACTGTCAGAAGTCAGAAATCATTTTGAGGGTGGATAGTGATAGGACAAGGGGAATGGTTATAAGCTGAGACAGGGGATGATTGGGTTAGATATTAGGAAGTTTTTCCACACAAAGGGTGGTGATGCACTGGAACAGGTTGCCCAAGGAGGTTGTGGAAGCCCCATCCCTGGAAGCATTCAAGGCAAGGCTGTATGTGGCTCTGGGCATCATGGTCTGGTGGTTGGCAACCCAGCAAATAGCAGGGGGTTGAAACTAGATTGATCATTGTGGTCCTTTTCAACCCAGGCCATACTATGATTCTCTAAAAGTTAGCAATCTTCAGAAATCAGCACTTGCAACTTCAACTCCTTTCCTGCAGGAAGCCATACAGAAAGGGGAGGCAGACCACTGCAAACTTTAAAGGGCTTTGAACAGGCTAGTACGTCAATCCTTCAACTTGTGTTTGAGTTCTGTGGAGAGGAAGTGAGAGGAACTTTTTCATACTTTCCAGTGATCCTCTATAGGAGCACTATAGACAACATTGATTTCAGGCAAAAAAAAAAAAAAAAAAAAAAGATACTGCTATGTTTCTGTTTCTGTCGCCAACAGCAACATAAATCATTTTTTCCATGCTACCAAGTACTGAACTGTGTACCACACATGCCTGTATCTAGCATAAGTAAAAATCATAATCTGGAATTTACTGTTTATTTGAATAAACTATAGCTTGAAACAAAATTGCCATCAAAAAATATAATACCTTTGAGACCATTTTCAATTCCCCATCCTCCACCAGCCTCTTGCTCTGTTTCTCACAAGGCAGAGCTGAACTCAGGCATTGCTGTTCCACGCAGTGCTCATTATCTGAATGAATGAAAACCTTTATGAATGATTCCCAGTTGTCAAATACCATATTATCTCACACAGGAAACTACAGTGTTGATAAGGTGCCTTGTGGGCTTTAGGTTCAAGTGCATTGCTGAAGACCTGGGGGAAATTAAGGGAGTGGCATTTCAGTTACCTCCAATTCTGTCTGCTGTCACCAAGGTCCCACACGAACATCCAGGAAGGAAAGGATGGAGGAGCAGAGGCACCAGACTCTCTCCAACATGATATGCAGAAGTAGTAGTGGGGCCCTGACCAAATCACACAGGTGAATTTGGTAGCGCTGCTTTGATTGATGTTTCCCACACACATTACAGAGAAAAAGTTAAAATATTCTCTTTACACTACTACCAAAAAAAGAGAGTACAGATTACAGTAAAGGGAGATTCAAAGTTGGCCAGTGCATTTGAATTGCAAAGGAGCGATCAATTAGTTTATTATTAATCAGATAATTTTGGGGATAGTGAATAATATGAAATGAAAAGAAGAAATAACTAGCGGGATAATTTTCAGGAACCATCTCTCAGCTTTATAAACTAATCTTCCTCTAATGGCCCTTTTTAATGTAATTTATAGGTTCATCATTACCCTTTTTGTATTAGTAATTATTTCTAAAATACCAAAGAACCATCTTTTTTTCCAAGGTCCTTCTATGTACCTGATTTACAGCTTGGTTCCTGTTGGACTCTGTCTTTCTGAGGTTTGACATTTCAAAATATTTATAGCTCTTTTACATTAATGCCTTTCTCATGAATCTGAAGGTGACCGTTATTTCTCTCATCTTGTTGTAATTAAATGGATCAACTATGGCTTTATTATTTCTACTATTTATCTGAGCAGCACGTTAAAAACTTTCAGACAAGCAAGTGATATTGAACATTATGTGAATTATAACAAACAAATATTTCCTAAAACATAGGGTGCACTTGATGCATTGGCTAGGAAATTGTTCCAAGTGAAAGCACAAAATCTTTAATATTTTATTGATCAGATCTAAACCTTCTGCCCAAAGTGGCAATTAAATTTCAATTAAACTGACTGAAAGCATCATATTAAATTTCAGCACTTTACGAGCTATCAGATAATGCTGCAGGACAAATCTTTAGTATGATCACACTCTTTTCAAATTATATTATCCTGTTCATTCACAATAAAAGTGACAGTTTTAGGTATACTTTCAATATTTCTTGAATATAAACCCTCTAATGAACACATTTTATTGCCTTTAAATCAATTATTATTGGATATTTTAATAAAGTGAATTGAGCACTTTGTTTTACACACTGCTTAGAAGTTATTATATTTTGCAGTCAGCATAGCAAAGAACAGTAACAGTATGAAAGAAAGATCCAAATACCTAGCATACTATAAATTTAATCACCTATTTACAATGATGAATATGCTACATTCTGTTGCACTACAGCTACTAGTACAACACATTAATTAATATCTGATTAGATCTTCAGACATTGGGTCTCACTTCCTTCACCACCACAATTACATAAATGAGATAAGCTTAAGATAACACAATCAGAATTACAAGCACTGAAAGTGCTTTTAGAGTATTGCAACATACAAAGACAAATATCTTACTGTTTCTTCTCCCTTTGTTCCACTTGTTCTATGTGAATGCTGATGCTTAGAATGACCAAAAAGCACCTGGATACAGATAAATTTGCTTAAAGCAGAGGTGATTATCATTCAAGTCTCCTTTTGAGTTACACACATACACATGTTTAAGTGTAAATAACATTAACCAGTTTTTTTTTTTTCATGAAATATAGATGAGGCATCAGGCAAATCTAACACATGACTGCAAGTAGTCAAATTTCATTTCACTTAGCAGGTGTTTGGGCATGTTGAACTGAATACATTTGCTGCCTGTTGTAAATAGGAATCTATATTGATGTTAGAAGTTTACTGTGTTTTTATGGGTGAACACACAAAAATAATTACTCAAAAAAGAAACATTATTTCCTAGATGGACTTTTACAGTACTGTACTGTCATTATGAAGGGAAATGCCTATATTCTATACCCTCAGAATTCCCTCCTTCTGCAGATTCTGCTTTCAAAAGAGAAACAGGTAACACAGTTATTTTAGGACACTGCTTTCTGTCAATGATTCACTACCACTGAATGGTCGCCTATGTAGCATCTTAAGTCCTTAAAGGTAATCATCATTTTCAGACTTTAGGAATTGCGGAATAACACACCAAAAGAAAAAGTCCATATCTCCTAAGAATAATGTGCTGTTGCGCTGCTTTTATTTTAATATCATACCAGTTTTCCAAAGAGAAGAAAAATGTAACATTCTGTTGCATTTGGAGTAAAACAAACATCAAAGGAGGTAAACACAAAGGGGGCAAAAGCCCATTTTTTTAGAGCAATTTTTTTTTTTTTTGTACAGAGTTAAACTAAGAAATGTATTTTGCAATACAAGGAGCAATATTCTAGAGATTGCACAATTCCATATGACTAAGTATAATTTGTTTGTTTATACACCTTTCTCATTCTGCTATTCTTCTCCCTTTGGAGCAAAGAATTAGGTGTGCAAGGAAATAAGGGAAAAAAAAAAAAAAAAAAGGAAAGCATCAGTTTGTAACCAGGACTCTTCATTTTTCAGCATATGTGAAGGTAAGAGAAGTCCTGCAGAGGGTAAAACAGTACACAAGTAACTAAGTAAAGGAATTGGCCTCCAGAGCAGATGTTCATGCTGTCTCAGCAGGCAAGGACAGTACATGCTGCATCAAACACAGCTCTCAGCACGTGCTTGCACCTCTCCTGACCCCTACACTTCCTGGCTTCGCTACCATGAAAGCACCACAAGAAAGGAGGTGTGTCTGAAGGCAGCATGGGTGGATCTTTTTTAACACAAATGAGCAGCAGTGTTTTGTTGTTTTAGGTTTTGTTTTTAATTAGGATCTTAAACTGCCTGTTTAAGCCCCTTGCCCATCTCCCAGCAATGCCCCTAGGAGCTGGCTGGTTATTGTGACTGCCATCAGCAACAGAGCACACATCAGCATACGGTTTCCAAGCTGCTTCCTCACCTGCTCAACCTGGGGGTTGTGTAATATTTCCTGAGGTTCTGTCCCTGTCCACAGCTCTCCTTAGTACTAAAGGACACGACATTGGTAGGCATGCACATACCAAGTAAATGTAAGAGGAGAGGCTGAGAAAGCAGGGACAAAGAGAAGAGGAGGCATGGCTTCAGTGGCGCCCAGGACAAGAGGCAGTGGGCACAAGGTGGAACACTGGTGGTTTCCTCAGAACACCAGGTACCACTCCTATGCTGTGTGACAAAGCACTGGCACAGGCTGCCTAGAGAGACTGTGGAGTCTCCTCCTTGAAGATCTCCAAAAGCTACACGGACATGAGCCCAGGCATCCCTCTCTCCTTCTTTAGATAACCCTATTTGTGGTTTAAGGCGGCAGGCAGCTAAACACCACACAGTTGTTTGCTCACTCTCCACCCCTATGTAATATGAGGGAGAGAACTGGTAACAAAGTAGAACTCCTGGGTTGAGATAAAGCTCTGCATGGCTTTTTGCAGGGATTGGAGCAATGGCAGGACCTGCTGTTATCATCATCAGATCCAATTATCTCTTTGCTTTTAGGGTGCTGAAGAACTGAACAGAGTTCAGTAGACACAGGCCAGACCCCAGCACATTGGAGTGATCTGTGCATTCCTAGAGTTGCCAGCACACCTGTTCCACTTACTTTTTTTTTTTCCTAGATTCTGCAGTTATTCAGGGATGAACTTGCAAATCATTAGGGGTGCCCACTGTTCTGAGTACTTGCCCATACCATCTTATGTTCCCCAGCATTCAACTGTCCAGCCTCAGGACAGATCCCTGGGGCATATTTGCAAATAATTATTTAACCTTAAACAAAATCTGAAACATATTCAGGTAATATCACAATAGTAACATGCTGATTTGCACATTCCCATTTGCCTTTCTCATAGCCTAGCTCCCTAAGGAGACAAAGTGCAGTTACAAATAGTTTTTAATATGTGGTTCTCAAAGTATGAGGATAACTGCAATATTAAATACAAAAACCAGATTAGCTTCCTGACCAGTACAGAAAAATGATAACATTAATCTAGCCCTTGGAAATGAGGAACAAGGTAACACAGATCACATACAGCAAGTAAGGCATTAAATAGTAGAGTTCTATGGAAAAAAAAAAAAAAACTCAGAAATATCTCCAGAAACACGATAAAGAAAACAACACCATGCCCAACAACAACTAAACTACTATAGGAAAAATTTTAACACACTCTGCCCTGACACGTTAACACTTGGAGCTGCATATTGGGCACCAAAAAGGCGGCTACAGTTTAACCTACCAGTAGCTTTAACTTAGCAGCAGCTCAGCACAACACAGCTGTTCACTTACTCCCCCACCTCAGCAAGATGGGAGAGAGAACTGGAAACAAAACAGAATTTGCAAGATAAAAACTATTCATCAAGACACTAAAGCAAAAGTAATAACTATACATACAAACATATACCTACAATACAATTACTCACCATCTGCTCTATAACACCCAGCCAAGCACCAGCCCACCACTGGCCAACTTCCCCCACAGACTTATAGCTGCCCCACGTGGCATCAGGTGACCTGGAGTAACACCTGGCCTAACTGACAAATTCAGGCCACCTGTCCTGGCTCCAACCCACCCCCTGCAGCCCTGCCATTAGGGCAGCAACTCAGTGCTTTTTTGTGGTTTGGTCTCTTTTTAGTTTGGATGTATGCTTGTTACTCAAAAATTGCTATAAACACTGGTGTGCTATCTATAGTGCCTAAGCTGGAACTAAAGCATTACTTGGCTAGGATGGGGTGGGTCCTTGTCAGTTCTATGATTTTATAGTTCAGATCAACTCAGGATACCCTTCAGTGTGGCTTGGTTTATCCATCTAATTCAGATCAATTGTGCCTAGTCTATTTGTCTCGGGTGAAAGTGGAAGGGGTTTTTTTCTT
>NC_064438.1:31009077-31166577 GCF_023343835.1 Lagopus muta
ATGAAAATTTTAAGCATTCTACTTTCTTTTCACTATAAACATTTCCAGCAATTTTTTGCATCTCTTTTCACCACCACCACTTTGAAAGTCTGAATCATTACTTGACTTGAATTTCCTGACTACCTCTACTTCAAAGTCAAAATTTTCCTGACTTTTATGAAGGTAAACTCTCTAATTTTTAATGTTCTGTAAAATTATAGCTCCCTCTAAAAAGTCCATTCAACTTCAAGAAATTGAAGTGTAGCCCTAAAGATGAATATGGTGTTTCTGGAGGCTGATCTCTTCCTCTGTATTCTTTGATATATATATCTATATGTACAATGCTCAAGTCTTATAATGCATAATTTGAAGATGTATTTATTCAAATACATCTCTATCCTGTACATTTTTCACTTGGACACCAAAGAGCAATCCTACAATCTTGCTTATTGAAAGTATCTACATATTTTCTGGACAACAGACGAAGGCATTGCACGTGCTAGTTGACTTTTTTATTGTCTTATCTACTTCACTGGCTTCTTTGACTGTGAATGCTTAAAATTAATCCACTACCTGAACTGCCTTAAACTTTCAGCATATTCTGGATGTTTGCTCTCAAGCCAATCATAATGCTACTAGAAAGTCAACTTTCTAGTGCCATTCACCTAAGAACAGTAGCTTCTGAAGTTTAATATAGATTAATTTCTCATATAATTACAAAAACATCTTTGAGGGAAATGATGGTGATATAATCTTGCTAGCTTTGTATATTCTCATTACTTGAAAATGAAGTAGAAAATCTCCACTAAATAATAATTTTGAATGCAGATGAAAAGAATGTAAAATAACTTGCTATTATATTTCCTGCTTTTACAATAACACAAAGTAAATTCAGTTTTTGATCAAAAGAGCAAAATAACCTTTACTCTCCTTAATTACTGCAAGGAGATAGAATTCTAAGTAGTTAGAAATTTCGAGAAAATGAAAGTAGATTGTCAGTAGCAGATAATAATGTCACAAGCCTCATTTTCATTTTGTTCGGACAACTGCATGAGAAAAAATGGTCACTATCCATCCTGAAAACTAAGCCACACTTAGCCTGGTCCCTATTCGTCTGGTTGAGATTTTCAGAGGAACTGGAGGAATTTAACAAAAAAGTTAAAGCGTGCTGAATTCTAGTGGGATTTTGACACTTCATTCCATCTTTGAATATATCATCCCACAGATCAGTTTTCTAGCTAGAAACTAGGAAGCCCCTGCAGTCAGAGAAAATTAGGCAAAGGGTTGCTCTCAGAGAGATTCCAGTATTTTGCAGGCTGCTATTTCAAATTAAGACAAAGAGAGGCTTGCTATATGACATACTGCAGAAACCAGAAAAAAAAGCCTAGAGTAACCATATCCATGGCAGGTAGAAATGGATGTCATCTCTTAAGCAAAGTAAAGGCAAAGAAAGAATCCATGGACAAGGATGTTATGTGACTAAAGAACAGCTACTTGGAATCCAGTCATTCTGCTTCCACATGAGCTGAATGGCAGACGATAGTCCTCATTACAAAATTCCTATCACTTTCCCATTTTGTTGATTTTGCTTCTTTCTCTACTGCATTGTAGCCAGCTCTCCTCCCTTTACAAAATCTGCTTGCATACTCAGTAGCCTGAGCAAGGACAACGTTGCATCTGACCTTTCTAGGGCTACAGGGTGTGCAAGTAGATTTCACCAGGCTGAAATTTCAACTGTCTTTGCTTCCTAGGAAGTGGTTAAACAAAATGAGAGCCCCCGGAAGTCTACGTCATGGCCCTGAGGGAAAGAACAATCAAAACAATATCTTCATTAGGCTTCAATACTCAGTAAGGAAATAACGGAGCCATGCCACAAACACCAAAACTAATTCTGAGAGATCTTTAGAAAGAGACAAAAATCTCCTGACTAATGTCTGAAAAGCAGCTGAAAGATCTAACTGTGCTGACATGGATGCATCCAATTCTTTGCTACTGCTACTGGTGTTATATGGCTTTTCTTTGTAATTACTTTCAAAAGGAGCAGAATATGTTTTTACATATCAGAAAATATTTGAAGTACAACTGGGCTATCATTGTTAGTATACTTTTGGAAGAAAAGTTACATCCTTTTTACCAAAGAGGAACCTTTAATTCTGTGATTTCAAAATCATCTTGATTTATCATATTTTCTTTACTTACATTTCTCTTTATGTTCATCTAACTTAGGCTGGAAGATCAGAACAATATAGATGGCAAATACAGATTATTTAAGAGAGCTTAGAGAGTTCTGCAAAGAGCAATGTAAAAGCTGAATATAAAATCAGACAGAGACTAGAAGCCTGTTAGCAGAGTATGCAAAGATTATATGTGCTTGTTATCATACTGGTGGAAGAACAAATCAAGGACATCTTGTAGACTATGAAATAGCTGCAGTGGCTGTGCGCCAATCATGTCATAAACATGAACCTATAGAACCTGAACTGTCATTTATTTTATGTCAATTCAGATTCTTATTTATTTTCCAGACACAAATACAATGGAAACAATAAAAGGAAGACTCAACTACCAGAGGTCTCACCTCTATTTTGTATAATTTGCTGCTTAAAAGCTTACAGAGTAAAACATGTAAATATATGCAGACCTGAGAGTAAGACCTCAGTAAGGAAATTACAGAGTATGGCTGAGGAAACTATGGGCCATAAACAAGAAAAGCACTATGGCTGCTAAGCACCTAGGAACCTGCTATAAATTGTTGCAGAGGTTCTGCTTCAGTGGATTTAGTATTCTGGGAGAGGTTGGCTTTTGGCTACATGGTGGTGGGGAATTTACTGGGGCAAGAGATCACCAGGATTCTGACTGCCCCAGTCCAGCTGCAGTTCTCAGTGCCATGAATGAGGGAATCTGTCAGAGTTATTACTCAGTCCTGGCATGCATCTTTTCCTTTAAGGCAGCACAACTTGAAGAGAGAGATACTAGAAATCTCATAATGATGCTGCTGCTTGTAAGATTTCCACTCCAGTGTTTCCAGTGCTGAACTATTTCAGATAAGGCATGTAATCATTTCAAGTCAAATCCTCTGTTGATGTAAATTAGCCTAGGTCCAATGGAGTCAATTAAGATACCTTAGTTTTAAAGGATTTCTTTCTCCCTTAGCCTTGAGGTGTTTATTCACACCTTACTTCTGAGATTCAGAATATTTTAATTTAAATTTTGTATTAGTCCCTCTCATTAACATAGTTGGGATAAAATAAGGAATTGTGCATGCCTGTGTGTTTGTTGTTGCTTATTGTATGTTGTTTTGAAGGATGGAGAAACAAAGGTAAAGAAGCTTAAAAGTCAAACAAAATGTACAGAACAAAAGGAGAGAAATACAGAGTCAGATGTTTGACAGAGCTTGGAATCTATTCAGATATCTACACTTAGTGGCCAGATTTTCAAATACCCAGAAGAGCCAGTGATGGGACACATTCTTAAAAATTTGTTTCAATCAAAGTTGAAGCCGAAGAAATTAGGAAGGCATATTCCAGCCTGGGTCTGGAGGGAAACAGGCATAAATACCTTTTCACCTTAAATTTTTAAGATTTTCTAGAATAATTCTAATTCTAATTCTAATTCTAATTCTAATTCTAATTCTTTGTTACTGAACTCTATCACAGTTACCCATAGTTCCATTTCCAAGATGATGTAAAAAAATTTTTAAGCTGACTCAGCATTCTTGTGCTGCACATCTCTATTTATAGCAGAGATAGCTATGGTCCTTTTTTTGACCAGGAGATAACTCTTTTCTTTGCAGCCTCTGGTCATACCTTTATGTCTTGCCATGCTTGTTTCTGTGTATTTCATCACGGGAAGGCATAACTATTTTTAATTCATAAAAGAAGGTTCCAACAAATATGCTCCAATTTACCATAGCTGTGCTATGTTGAACCCACAGAAGGAATAGCCCTCAACTTAGCATCTCTTCCTACTCCTACAAGCAAAATATAGGAGAATCTGGACTCTGTCAGCTCACAAAAGACAGGTAAAATGATACATTTATGTTAAACTTTCATGAATATTTAATTTTGGTGGTTGCCAACCTTTGCAAAAATATAACAATAAGCTATCAATTATGATTTGTAAATAGTTCCAATGATATCTTACCACGATCTGAGACAATAGCTCTCAGAGATGTGTGTAATGGTACACTAATCAAAACATCATGCTACATCTACAATCCAGTGATATTATAAAAGATAACAGCATTATTTGTTTAATGCTTAAAGAGAAAAGAGTCGCTTGTTTTGAAGATACAAACAACTAATAATTAGTAAGCCAAATTTGGGAGTACACAAAGCACTTTTCCTAGGAACAGTATTTCTGAGGTGCACCTGATCCAACTCTTCACAATTTGGGGTTTTTATACACTGGACTAAGCCTTTGTCAGTTCTCTTAGTGAGGTCATGAAAACTGGCTGATTGGAAATCCCTTGTCCTGAACGAAATCTCCCTGAACAGCCTGTTGAAGAAAAAGGAAAAACGAGTGCTATTTGGTCAACCCATTGAGAACTAACATAAATTCTGACATGATGTCTAAGGTAGCATAAAGACTCCTGTGGATGCCTTGCACATGTACATATTTATCTTCCCTGTTTGCATCTTCTATAAAAGGGACAAGGGGAAACGGCCATAAACTGGAGTGTAGGCAGTTCAACACCCATATGCAAAGGAACTTCTTCACAATAAGGGTGATGAAGCACTGGAATAGGTTGCCCAGGGAGGCAGTAGATTCTCCTTCTGTGGAAATATTCAAAACCCACCTGGACGCCTACCTGTGCAGCCTGCTGTAGGGGACCTGCTTTGCAGGGGGGCTGGACTCAATCATCTCTAGAGGTTCCTTAGAACCCCTAAAAGTTTGTGATTCTATGAAAAGGCTCTAGACCTCTCATCTTGAAGAAAAATTATTGCAATTCACAATGAAACAGAGGTGCAGCTACCTAAGCAACCAGGATCAACAGAGTCACTTAACTGAAGGATAAAACCTAAAGAAAAGTATATTTTGGAAGATTCCTTCTACAAAGAAATAAACTTGCTAATCCTTTTTACTTAGAGGTTCAAGCAGAATATAATCAGTTATTAAAAAAAAAAAATCAGATCTGACAGTTCTGGACTAGAATTGTGAAAATTCAGCTTAACCTATCCCATGTCTTAATGTGGAAAGAATGGCAGAGACAGTACTCTGCTGAAGTGAAACCACATGGAGAATGTTTTATGCAAAAAGTAGTATGGGCCACTAGTTGGTAACATTGGGAGTGACTCCACAAAGTGTTCAGCTTTATATACTCCCATGAAATCATTTGCAGCTACTCCATGTCAGGGTTTCATACTTCTTGCAAAGCAGTGCCTATGTTTGTCATCACAGAATCACAGAAGTCACTTGCACACATTTGTGCAGAAATTCCTATGCTTCAGTTTGAGGCCATTTCCCCTTGTCCTATCACCACGCACTGCTGAAAAGAGTTCTGGCCTTGTCACTTTGCCTCCCACACCTTAGATATTTACAGACACTGATCAAATCCCCTCTCAGTCTTCTTTTCTCAAGACTGAACAGACTCAGGTCACTCCGCCTTTGACAGGTGCTCTCCAGGCCCTCTATCATCTTTGTAGCACTCTGCTGAACTCTTTCCAGGAGATCCCTGTCTTTTTTACACTAAAGGGCCCAGAACTGGACACAATACTCCAGGTGTCATAAGTAACATCGTAATTAACACAGATTTTTTATTTAAATATACAGCACGAATGTAAGGTATAATTACCATATAACATAGGTGAACCTATAAAATGCCTGAAAGCAGCAACTTATGACCAAATGTGAGGAAGAGCAGTCCATTGGATGACACAGTTAACAATCCTGATGAGCTTTACCATTAATATGCAGACAAAATACTATTAACATAAGTATGATGTTGCCTATATGGGATAATGACAATTTTTTTCTTTCTATTAAAGATGGAGTAAGGTTATAGACTGTTCTTTTATAACTCACTTTTGTTCTATAGATGTTTTACATTTCATGCAATAAAAATGTGACTCATAAATTGCTTTGGTTTCAGTCACAGAAATGGAGAGAACACGATGTAATCAGCTGTGATTTATTTATTTCTCCTGAAATGGATTCTCTGAAATCTAGAATATATTATAAAGATCCAAGGTTTTTGCAGAAAGTATTCCATTTTTCTAAGGAGTCTGGATTCTCAGTGGACCAAAATGCAAGCCAATCAGACATTATACCAGGCATAAAATTATAGGATGTGTCCAAACAAAATCCTGCAAATCCCACCATGCATTATACAGGACTCCCGCTTATCTGAAATTCACTGTTTCCTGAACCACCTACCTAATGTAATCACAGCATTGTACAATGCGTGGGTGCGCAGTGTTCAGCCTGCTGAGATCTATTTCATGACTCCCAGTGCGTACCAGATGCCTGACTGGTCGATTACTATATCTGTGTTCCCTTGCCTGTCACAGTGAATAAGGGATTAATAAATAGTTGTAGAATTTATGCTTGATTTTTTATCCTTTTTAGAGAAGGAAAAAGCAGAAAGTAAACTCTGTTCACTCTCGAACTATGATGTCATAACTATTTCCCTTTCAAAAAAAAATTTAATCATATGCTTATGCACCTATTCACAAGAATCAGAAATAATTTTCCTTATTTATTGTAAGGAGAAAAACATCTTATATAGAATATGAAATATAAAATAGTGAACCCATGTAGATAGTTTGTAATCACCTTCTGCAGTGTATCTCAGGTTATATAGTCCAGGACCTTTTGTTTAACATACATATACAACAATGGCAAGAGAATCTTCTAGCCGAAAAGTCAAAATCTTCAGTAAGAGAAAAATTAAAATTAGTAAGGCAAAGTATGCTATGCTAATTTGTCTCCCTTGCATACACTAAGATAAAGTCTTTAATAATAGGATGCCATCATGTTTTTCACCAGTACTGCTGCCTCGTTCAGTTCACAGAATGGACAGATGCTCACTTAATGAGTAGTGATTCAATATAGTTTTTATTCTTATTACTCAGTGGATGGTCTCAATACTTATTTACTATATATTATTCAGATCAGCCCCAGAATGTTAGACTAAGCATCATAAAATGAGAAACACACAAGTAGTAGCCAGCTTTACAAAACCTGATTTTGGCAACAGAGACAGAAAGAGAAATTATTTGGATTAGTTGCCTTATTTTTTTTTTTTTTTTTTCATTTTCTTATTCATTACAAGATATACATACAGTAAATGAGCCATTCTGCAGAAAATAGGATCCTTAATATCTTAAGCCTCAACCTCCCTAGAGTAGGGCTATCGACCACATTAAATTTATCTGATTCTTTAGATTCCATCAAGGAGTACTTGTGCTGCCAAGTTTTTCTGCTGTATGATTTCTTGTATACTGTATGAAGAACTGCCTTTAGGGCATCTCTAGGGCATCCTCACCTTTTGGACTTCTAAACCCATCCCTTCTTTGAGAGTAAAGCTTACCAGTACATTGCATGATACACAGCCCCATGGAAACATAATGGAAGACTTCACTGTTAATGACTGTATCATAAAACAGAAGCTTATTTGATTAATTATAATTGCATAACTGATTTTGGACATGTCAGCAGGAGTGAGTAGTTTCACGAGGGCAATTTTTATGAGGCTTCTGAGTACTTCTTCATTAGATAACAGAAAAACAAATGTCATCATATCACATCATACTAATATCAACATTGGTCAGTTGGACAGCTTTCTACCTACTTATCTCTCTCATCAACATCTAGTGCAATGGAGGACCATGCTCCAGTACCACAGAAAGTTATTCTGCTACTCTATTGTCCTCTTTTGCATGGCAGGTGTTTGGCATGCTTTGTTTATTATTCAATAAATATTTGCCATAAACAGAAAGCTGGTAAGAATTCTAGAATTCTGAATTCACTTCTACATTTTGGGAAATCACGGAGTCACAATCACAGATTTGTAAGTGTTGGAAGGGACCTCTGGAGATCACTTAGTCCAACCCTCTGTGAAAGTAAGTTCCCTACAATAGGTTACACAGGAAAGTGTCCAAGCAGGTTTTAAATATCTCCAGACAGGGAGATTCTAGAATGCTTTAGGACTTGAACATTTCTATTTGTCTACCAAGCCTAATCTCTTTCTTGGTCTGTGTTTTCTCCTGTTTCTCAGTGTGCCAGACATCTGCTTACCACTTCTTCATCATCCTAGTGTCATCATCCTAGCCTTATCACCTTCAGAAACCTTGGCTTTCAGCAGCTCCTGCATATTTTACGTCAGTTCATCTTATTTATATATAAGCACCCAGGCACCCTTCCTTTCATATTCTTCAAGCTATTTGTTCCTGTATTCTCAACTAAATACAGGTTATTTTTTTAAAAATATAGTCAAACAACCTTCACTCAAACATGAAAACAACCAAGCTGGTCTTGCAAACCTTTTGGGGAAAAAAAAAAATTGTAAATCCAAGACTGTTTTCCAAGGAAGTTTACCCCAAGATATTAATGTTTTTGCACAGTTCTAAGCAACTGAAAAAAAATGATTGTTTAAAAAGAAGTGTTGCTTGTATTTCTATAGCCAAGTCAGGAAATGTCACTTTTCCATTTACAAATGGATCGATTTGTCTCTTCTGACTCAGTTCCTTGTGTCAGCTGCCATCAAAGGACCAGAAATTGGGCAAGCCTCCCCACTTGCAAAGTCCTCCAATGTAGGCTGGTGCAGTGCCAGATCACCACCAGAGAAGAAGGCAATGGTTGCAGCACTGCTGCCTTTTGGCTATTGACAAACCTTCCCATAGGATCCAGTATAAACCAGTGCAGTGACAAAAACAGCCCTGGGGCTGCCTTCAAATATTTCAAGATAAATTTAAGGTGTCTATAAAGTAAAGGTACTGTCCTGGTTTTATCAGTATTCCATATTAGGGCAACATGCAACAGACTGTCTGATCTGTCTGATGCTTAAGCACAGTGCTGGTTGTACTTCCTGTGTGCCGTGCTTTCTAGAAGAGTCAGTTTTACACATGATTTCCAGTCTGGGAGACATGATCTTCTGATCCCAGATGAGGAGGAAGTTCTCTGATCTTTCCCGGGAGGCCAGCCATGCAGAGCATGCTGATAAAGGCTCAGACTGACTCTCTCTCCTCTAATTTATTCTTTGTTTGAGTTATTATTCTTAATTATTCTGTATTATCTCACATTTCTTTTAATAAATCAGCTTCTATCTCAATCAGGTTTCTTCCTTTTGGGATAAAGAGGCTTTACTGTGAGACACAGATTCCAGAGATGCTGAAATAAAGATAGTGGAAAATTTAGCCTGTGCCTTTTGATGGTACTAGGATACCTGTGAACCAGAAGGAGAGACTGCTGGTAGTTTGCATAGATGAGTAGTAACAACTTTTCCACTGAAAGAAGCACACACTGTAAGTTCTACTACTGAAAATTCAATCAAACACTTCATAAGGGTCCAAAAGTATTGAATGCATACTACTTCATCAGTATTTTCACTTCTCCACTTGTTTCTTTAGATGGTTTTTCTCTGTACTGTTTATCTTCCCTTCTGCTGTACCTATCCCATGAAGTAGTTTTCCAAGTGATCAGAAGGGGTGGAACGAGGATCCACCCCTTGCCAGACTTCATTTAAGGATTGGCAATGGAGGCAAGGGTATCTCTCTGGAGATCTCTGCATATGTGAGGCCTTCTGGAGAGAAGTAGTTTTTTTTCCCTTATTTCTGTGCCCACAGCTGTTGCTTTTGAGCAAATCCTCACTTGCTGCAGCCTGGGATCTTGCTATTCTGCTGTCAGTGTTGTGCTTCCCATCGTGTTACACCACTGCATTTAGACAGTAGTTTCTCCTGTTGCTCATTAGGTATGGGTCTGAGACACACATACTCAGTGCAGCAGTGGACTTTCAAGGCCTCGCTGCGTAAGCTGGAGGACTGGATTTTAATTTGTTGCTACGGATAGAGGTCAGTTTTGCATTTTATTTAAAGATGTGATACTGTTTGTGATACATAGATTGAGCCTTAAACATGTCTATTAGGGAAGTGAATCTGAACAGTTGGAAAGATACCAGTGGCACCATCTGAACTTTCCTTTACTGCAATACAGGAAGACTCTGAACTCAAGCAGATGACACAGAGATAACATTTCCTAGATACAGAGTTGTTCGAGGTAGGGTGCGTTCTGAAAAATGTAACACAGAGGATATGATGCTGCAGAAACTGTGCTTCTTATTAGGTTCTAAACTCCTTCCTTTGAAATACCTCTGTCTCCTTTGAACATATTTCTCACATAGTTACTTTTATGAAGTATATACAGATAAAGTGAACTTAAGTACATACTTGTGCTTGAGATGCCAAGGATTACTTCACCTGTCATTTCAGAAATGCATATCTTTGATACATCCTGTGCCAAATCTGTCAGTCCCGTGGGGATGATATAAAATGGCACTCAGAACTTGTGCTGAAGGAACCAATACCTACTCCAGCTCTCCTGTTTTGAATGTCTTGTTTACTCCTCTCTGAGTCAGGATGTGCATCGTTGTGGAGGACAGTATATTTAGAAGAAAAATCTGTCTCAAAAAGTTGGATACAAATGGCAATCTCTTTTAGCAGTATGCAACCCTAAAAAAAATGTGTAAAGCCAAATCGTCATTTAATGCTCCTGGAAATAGGAATACTGATGCTATGTTTTGCTCTTTGGCTAATTTTTATTCAGTAATCTGAAGAAGTAAATAAATAGTAGCTCTTTTAAAGGATCTAAGTCTCATATCTCATTTCCAAGGAGAGTGAGTGAACTGTTGAATAGATCCTAACTTAAACAAATTAAGACTACTTCCTGTGACATACCGTGCTGCATTTGTGTAGTCCTGCTTGACTGAACCAGCTGTTAAAATCACAGATGCTTTCCAAATTGATTAGTTAAAGCTAATTCCAGCAATCTCTGCTTTCTACTGCTGTTGTACCCTGGAGCTATGCTATCAGAGCTCAGCTTTCTGGAGCTTCATGGGCTCTTATTTATCATCTTCTCTTTCCTCCTCCTCCATGGCTGTCCATCCAGTTGAGCAGAAACAGTACTCCTTAGCCCTGCTTTGGTATTCCTTGTCCTCATTCTGGTAATCAGATGATATTTAAAAGTCAGCAAGACCTTGCTGCAGAAACTACATTAATCACAGTGTCCTGACTACTGATTATTATATAGGTGTGTTTGTTTACTTGTTTGATTTTAATATACAGCCAATAAATTTTACTGTCAACCGTAAACAACTAATGACAATTGTGATAGGCAAAGAACCAAGACATTTCAGTCTGAGGTCAGCAACCTTAAGTTTCTTGACAGAGAAGCTGAGTGTCCTGTCTTTACCAAGTCTTATTCATGGAATCCATGATAGAATCACAGAATCACCAAGGTTGGAAAAGACCATTAAGATCATCCAGTCCAACTGTCCACCTGTTATCAGTATTTCCCTCTAAAACATGACCCTCAGCACCTGTGATCTATAGTACGCTCCTTTGACTTAGCTATTTATCATATATAAAAATGTGGCTACAGCCACATACCAGGGATCTGTAAATACTGATTGCGCTGTTTATTCTCATGTATTGCACAGAAATGAATTAGGAGCTTGCTTTACAGAGGGGATGAGAATCCTCTCCCTTGAAAATCTTTCTGCAGCAATTAGCCTCTGAAAGCCTGATCCTGAAAGATGCAAAATTGCTTTGCTCAGAAAAAAAATTTCAAGGGATGTTTAAAGTTAAGCATATAGTTGCAACCAGTAAAAGTCAATTTGGTGTTCATCTTCTTAAACAGATACATTCTTATTTTGGCTTGTTGTGCTGGAGATCTTGCCGTTTATATGAATGAGTTGCCTTGAGTGAATAAACATGCCTTGAGTAAAGTTGAAAAAGTGAGAAACAAGGACCCTGATGATTAAAATGAACTCCAGGTCTTCTTCCATTCTTTTTTCACCTAGGAGAACATATCCTAGTATTGTCTCTATCCTCCTCACTGCAGGTTTCCTAAACAAACAAGAAAAAAAAAAAAAAAAAAAAGCAAAACAAAACGAAACAAAAAGCCTTACCTATTTTGCGTAATTTAAAATACTTCAATAGCTGTTCTTCCACGTCTCCTGTCTATTCAGTGCAAGTGAAAACCGTAAAATGAAGTTGAGTAATTCTGGCACTCAAAGAAAGTGCAAGGAGACACTTTTGAACAGCCAGAGGACACAAAAGCACTGCTATATTATACTCTTTGTCATTCCAAGTTTAACAATAAGTATATTAATCACCAGCACCACCGAAGTTTTGTGTGCAATTAGCATTTCAACGCCCTCTCCCTTTGCTGGGGTGGAGTGGTTTGCCTCCATTGTAAGCTGCTGCTAATTGTGGTGCAGGAATGGGCAGTTCTATGATTGTGTTTTGGAAACTGGTGGTGGTTTAGTCGTTAGAGGCAAGCTCAAGTTTCTTTGTTTGTTTGTTTATTTGTTCCTGTGCTTGTACTTCTGCTGTGTTAACTCATGGAAATTGCTCAGGGACAGATTTAAATCAAAACAGACAGTTTCCATTTCTGCTCTGTAACTAGTAAGATTTGTTTAAAATGTGCTGCTGCTGGAACATAAGGCATGTCTGGAATGTTTGTTTATTTGCTGTTCTGAGCAAAGTGCCCTTTTGTGAAGAGACAGGACTTTCTGCAGGGCAAATCTCCAGCGCCTGTGGCTGAGACCCTTTAAATAATTATAATTGTGGATTGGGATGAGTTATTCTATTTTTAAGTAATTTTTCCTGGTCTTTTAAAGACCTCCACAAATAACACAAGCACACATGTATTATGCCTCAGCAACTTGAAAATGTTTGTATTTCTTCTGTGCTGGGTATGTTTTGCTTAGCCAGGCAGACAAGTCCTTTCTGGTTAATCCTACCCAGTTTTGTGACTTCCCCATCCCATGAGGATTTGGTGCATGGAGGTTATTTGTTCTATTAATCAGGAGGTTCCTAAATTCTAATCCTTGGTAAAGCACTGGATTGCCATCTGACCTTGGCAAGTCACTTGACCTCCTTTTGCTTCAGTCAATCCAGCTGGAAAATTGGGTAAAAAGCAGGACTTTATTGAAAAACAGATGCTGCATCTGAGATGAGATTCCTTTTGCAAATAATAAAGCAAACCAAGACAGACAGAAGAGGGAACATTTGCAAAATGCAACTTTCTGGACTTTTTACTTATATTAGTTACATTTTACGCTTTCATAAGAGGTTCATCAAATTGCCTAGTTTGACGAAATAGTGTATACTGGTGGATGAATGGCTGATGCAACGTCTATGCAAGGAGTTTTGAACTTGAAAGACCACATATTTTTCATTTCATAATTTACATTGGCTTCTTCTTGATGTAGGAGGAATGAGGTAATGAAGGAACTTGACATGGATATTATATCTGACTGAGCCAGCAGCACACCACAGACCTCATTCTCTGGCCTACTCCACTCTGCTTTACCATTCCTGTGGGAAAACAAAACAAAACCAAACAAAAAGAAGAAAAAGCAACTAGCTCTTCTCTTCTCTTTGGGGAGTCAAAAATGCATATTTCTGAACTGTGAACCCTGGGATGAAAGGGAAAATCTATGCTTCTAAATTCTTCTGTTACTCTATTGTTTGTTTTTTGGTCTGTACAACTGGTAAGCAGTTTACTAATGATGTAATTGGTGCTATTTACACAAATTTACACAAATACATTAAATTTCATTGGGGACTTGGGTGTCAAATGTCCTTCTTACAAATGTAGAAGAATTCTGACATTTTATATAGACAATCAAATTCAGCTCAATACAAATGCTTTTACTTGAAAGTGCAGTAAATGGGCAATGGAGACTAAAGTTGGGGTTTGACTGGAAGTGACATCCCAGTGGAGAATAAGAGGTAATAGATAAGTAAGGAGTCATGATTAACTGATCATTTGCTCCTGCATATATTTAATACATTGCAAAAAAACTTCATATGTTCATTTCAGTGCATTATAACAATTATTTATGCTCTTATTTGATTTGTTCTTGTTCACCTTTACAAAATCGTTTAATAACTTACAGCTCTATATGTTTTCATTGAGTTTATCATTACTATCAGCAATGTTTTTTAAGTCACAATACCTATTTCAATGGCTAATGTGGGCTTAGAACTTGCTTATATGGTGGTGTTTTTTGAAAATGAGATTCTCTACATCTTTAGAGTCATTTAGACTTGCAAAATGGAATTCAAATACTGGACACTCACTCTAAATGAAGTTAGAATAAAACGTTTGCACGCTTTGAAAATCAGAGCTACCAAATTTCACAAAAATAACTGAGAAGAAATTCTCTTAGGTGAAAGAAGAAAATAATAATTTAAGGAGACAATCCAATGTTTATGTGATTTTGGGATGTTTTGTTTTCTTTTTGCCATTTCTTCTATTGGTCCTTTAATCTTGGTGGCAAAGTCTCATATTTCTTCTTACTAATTCTCTCTGACAATAAGTTGGCAACCTTTCCTCTGAAAATATATTGGTGGAGTTTTAGGTCGACCTTACCCTTAGGGAGAAAAGTGGCATGGTAGGAGACTTTGTTTTTTGTCATAAAAAATTCAGAGAGGCATTTCTTTTCTTTCATTCTGTAGGTAAAAATTTCTATTTATGTTGCACAGCACACATTACACAAATTACACTGTGACTGCAGGTACCAGGTAATCTTTAATTGGTAAATGAGTGGTATACTATGGCTTTAAATGGCATCTCCCACATCACCTTCACATAAAGCCCCACTGAGTAAATACAAAATCAAGAATTTCTGTCAGCTATCAGCATATACATGAAAGCATTAACGTAGATCAATAATCACCTAGACATTTTGGAAATAAATCTTTCATGCACTTAGGTTTTCTGATGAGATAGCAGGTTCCAAAAATATAAAACTTGTTTTATCTCAAGACAATAATAAAAATGAATGAATGAAAGAAATATCTGTTTGTGCAGTTATTAATATTATCTTATAAAACTGAGTATTTCCAGTTTTTAAGAAGTAAGTTCCAGAATATAAATTCTGAATGAAATGTGTCATTATAAAGCTTTCCTAACACAATCTTTAATTACATTAGCAATAATTCTGTGGAAAACTATTATCTGTATCAGATATCTGGTTAAGATGTGTTGTGTACTATACCAGAGCAAAGACAGGAACGATCTCTGCTTTTTTGAAGAATTTACATTCTAAAAAAAGAGAACAGATAGGGAGGGGAACAGATGCATCTTTATTCCTTCCTCTGTCCCTTCCGATCCCTACCCATACCACTCTGCTCTGCCCAAATCTACTTCCCTATTCAGCATTTCTCTCCTGCTCTGAATTCTAAACCCACTTGCAAGTCATTCTGTGATTTCAGTTACAGTCAGACTCCCCACGACTGGATAACTGATATGCACAGAATTACCACCATCTCACTGAAAGTTGGCTTATTAAAGGCATTCACATATGTATGGTGTTCTGGTGCTGAATTTGTTGTACAGAGAAACCATACACATAGGAATCATGCCTTTCAACATCCTCCTATCTGTTCTCTGCCTCTTGTCTTCTTGCTCTAGTGCACTACTTGTGGCTCTTCTATGTTATTCAATTTGCCCAGTGTCATGTACAGAGTATATTTTCCCAGTGGGTACTTGAGCCATCTGTTTTCATGTGTTTACAGTATTTTCCTTCTTTCTGCTAACACCTATTATTCATTTTTATCATCTCTCTTCATGACTGATGCTACTATTTTAAGAAGGGGAGGTAAGAATGAAGATGTGGGCATGAATGGTTATTCTGTCCATGAATAACATGAATGTTATCCATATGATGATTGGGAAATATTTTACATTTCTCAACTAAAATTCAAGACTCAGTCTTGCATCATTTTTAATTGATGCAGAAAGACCTAGAAATTGAATCACTGGGGAGGAAGTTTGGGCATGGGAAGATAAAGGGAAAGAGTTTTTGTTCACTGTCACCATGCTCACTTCACTACTATTTCTTCCAAATTTTATTTCTGAAATTTAGATAGCTGCTACTGATAATGTGTTCTAGTGAGCCAAATGAAAAACAGTTGAGGTTATTGTATTTAACCTGTACAGCAACTTTAAGTGAGAACTGAGAATGATTGACCCTATCTAGGTCAGGCTCTAAGGAATTAACGAAGCAGAGAACTTTAATACCCAGCTTGTCTGTCTTCCTGATAACCTGACTGCATTCTCGGAGTAACTGCAGAGCATTCTGATAAAATTCACCTTGTACTCAGGACTAATCTCATAGGAGAAAAAAAAATCTACCTTGTTTTTCTAGGGGAAATATTTTATGGTTTTTTTTCTGTACACATGTAGAAAACAATGTTTTAGCAATATCACTTTATAAAGAAAAAATATTTTCTGTAATTGGTATCAGAGTTATTTCATTGGGAAGCCCTCCAACTATTTTTTAAAATTAATTTTATCAGTAGTTAATATATACTTGATTATATGCATGCATGTACACATATGCATGCTTTTTTTTTTTTCTATCAGGCAGAGTTCTTTATGAGCAGTCTGTAAATCACATTGGGCTTTCTTTTTTCCTCATCTTTATTTCTTTTTCTTGATCAAGCAAATAGTATGTCAGCTCAGGGAAAATCTTACTGTCAGTTTAAGTTAGAATTCTTCCACGTGCCTCTTATACTGTCTCAGAGAGTTGATGGAGTTTGGGATCTTGTTCTGCCTCCTTTCCTTTTCTAGTATATTTCTATTTAAAGTCTTACTGCCAGATAAAATGCCTGTATTCAGTGGCTCTGGCTCAAGCAGTTTCATCTCCTGTGAGGAAGATGAAGGCTTCTTATAAGAAACAAGTATATAATAGCTACCTTATGCCAGTCTCCTTTAAGGCTTAATTTTAGGACCTCGTACAGTTCTCAGAGGACTTATTGAGATAGCCATTAGATCAAACCTCTATACAAATATCTTTTTGAACAAATATTTGAACAAACACTGTTCAAAGCAAAAGGCTCATTCTTGTATTGTTGCTTTTATTAGGGTTATTGTTAGCATTCATATCCTTCTATTTAAAATCCCTTCTGCCGCATCCTGAGAGAGCTGGACAGAAATTGGTTTTGTCCAGCACCTCAAATCTATTTGGAGTCAAACTGTAATGATTTCTGTGGCAAAATCATGTACTAAATATTATAATGATTAGACTGACATGTCTTGGATATCATGCTTTTCCCAGTGCTCTGGAGCCTGTGTATTCCTGGCAGATCCCCTGTGCAGTAATAGTAGTTTCTGTGTTGATGGATACCATGAAGATTGTTCTGTCTTGCACAATCAACCTACCTGAGAGGAGAAAAGAAAAAAAAATGGATACCCTTTGCCTATGTAATGTTGTCAGTCAAGCCACACCTAAATACCAGTAGGAGACTGAAAGTTTGGGGAATTGTTGTTTTTGGCTGGCAACTGCTAGGCAGCATATAGCCAGAGCCTGAGCTCACTGGCACACTTAAATCCAAAACTCATATGAAATGTTTTACTTCCTCCAGGTTTACACCAAACCTGTAACTGGAATGACCTAACTGCACATCTGAGCATCTAAGAAAATAAAAAGCACGCTAAAATTGTTTCCACAAGTTCACATGAAATTCTGAGGAGTACTGTCTGCTTTACATACTTTTCATTACTATTTACAACTATTTAAAGAAAGCTACCAGTGTTGTCAAAGCAAATTAGCTTGTTCTTTGAAAATCAGTCTTCCTTTTTTTTCAGGTGTATACTGTATATCCTTACATGTTTTTGCCACTGATGATTTGACACGTTTTTATCTCCATGAACAACAAAGCCATGTATAATTCCATGCAATTGTCTTTTAAGATATGAAGGGGGAAAAAAACTAATTTACAACACAAATATATTAGGTTTTTATATAAAAAGCATCACATGTATTGATCAAAATGACTTTCTTTGCAATATTTGATGCTCAAAAGAGAACTAATTGTATTACATGTTATAAGTATACATTATCCTATTCAAGCTGTGCCAAACAGAAAAATTGACAAGTAAGCATCTACACCGGAGTTACATACCTTCATGTTGTAATCAGATAACAGAGTCTGTATGCTCAAGAAATATTATTCTAAAGGACCTTTTCAGAAGCTGCCTAAGAGGATTCTGGAACATCTTTATTAATCTTTACGTAGATTAAAAATATCTTCCATGTATACCTTGTGAATTTTTAGCTCTTAGTTTCCAAATGTATTTGTTAAGACTAGGAAGTCTTGGCACATAATGTAACTTACTCATATAATTCAAAAAATCTAAAGTAGGACAGTTAATCTGAAGCACATCCATACATACTTAGAACAGGATGAAAACAAAATTGTCATGTATGCATACACAGCATATATATTCAGTAATAAACTCTTCCTAATCAGTTGTGCACTTTATAAAACAATGTAAGAGAAATGACAATGCTGTCATTTGTATATTCTCCCTCAGTTCTCTAATGGAAAGCTTTTTTTTTCCTTGCCAACTCATTCCTGACAATGTTAATGATTCACTATAAAGCAGCTTCTGTGCTATGATTTGTGACATTCAGACTGGTTAGATGGGAGGACTAGGCAGGTTTCTGGGGAGTGTTTCGGATGCAGAAATGCCTTGAAGATAGCACTTTATTATATTGAGGACAAGTGTGACATCCCACTTCAAGGAAAAGGCCCCTATACATATTGAGAAGGGATTTCTATGGTTTAAGTGGGGAGGAGAAGGTTAGTTTAAAAGAATGCCTCTGTGTTTTTTGAGACGACATAAAGATAGGAGGTAGAGAAATGGAGGCAGGAGGCAGAAGGATTATGGATAATGGAAGAATTTTGCCTGAGGGTATGTGCCTGCTTTGCCTATTCCTGTATAACTAGAATATTTATAATTCAAATACTTATCTTTAATAATTAAAAACCGAGGAATATTAAAGACAAAAGGTAGAGAATATTATGTACACATATGTAGGCATCATGCATTAAATCCCTACAGTTGAAAAATATAGCAAGAGGTAGATTTAAAGGAGGTTAAAAAAGTGAATATTTTAAATTGTCTTGAAAAAAGAATTTCTAATTCACTCCAGTTCTGCCAGAAGTGATACCCCTTACTTCTTATTTCTACACATAACTAGTCATGGGGACAGCTACTAAAAATACACTGCATGGTGGCTTGACATCAGCACATCAACAATTAAAAAGTGGATACAAATATTTCAGGTTTTCACAACCTTAAAAGTTTTCTTCATGATTTATGAAAACATTGGATTTGCTGGGGCAATTGCATTTTGCTTTTGCAGGATGCTTAGTTACAAAGCTTAAGTAAACTGCTAGTTGCAACAGAATACAATATTCTACCACATTCGGTAACACTCTCTGATCTGCTTTCCACAGACAGCAAAGAAACAAAGAATAACAGCCATTGCTGTGGATGGAGAAGAGTGTTTGAAAAGAGAAAGAGACCTCAAATATGCCCCTAGGTATTATAAAGCTGTCAATTACAAGCAGAAAAACAATACAAAGCCTGCAACAAATAATTTATAAAATGAAAACTATGCAAACAAATAATAACAAATATTAATCCGTTAACTTTTAACAATTCCAGAGATGCCATTTCCAACACTAAAATTTGTGCTGTAGTCAAAAATATTTCAGAAACAGAATGCTTGGAAACAAAAACATGAGTAAATCAAAGATTCAAACCAAATTGTTCACTAAGGGCAAAGTAGCTCTATTTTAAAGCTTTATGAAAGTGAATTTATAGATGATAGCTTAAAATAATGCTTGAAAATCAGAGGTGTTAATATTTACACCTTTGCTCATTATGGCAAGGAGAAGATTAATAGAGAATTAAACATTCACATCTCTTTGCTTCTACATCAAACAGCGTAATCCCTGGCTGAACATTAACTCAACCTGACAATAATAAGAAACTCCTCCTCTATGTATATACAGACATCTATGTATATTATATTATACATAATATTAGCTTTAAAACAGATGTTAAAACATCTGATTACAAATTATGCTGATATCAAACTACAAATAGTGAGTAAAACCAGTGAAATCATTGATCTAAATTGAGGAACCTGTTTGTAATCTAAAAATATATCAGAAAAAGTAATGAAACGCTATTGTTGAAATATAAGTGCATCCTATATAATTTATTTCACTGTCCCCTGCAGGTTTACATTGGCCATAATATTGAATTGTGGCTTTTAATAGATGCCTGAAATATTACAGATCAAACAAAGACCCACAAAGGTCGCTGCTTTTAAAGTACAGGCGTCCAAACAACTTTTTTTTTTTTCCTTTTTTTTTTTTTTCCAAAAGATGTCAATTGTTTTCTCTTAGGACATGAACTGCAACCTATGTGAGTCAATGAAGGGCTCTCATTGACTTAACTCAGTTTTAGTTTTGGCTCATGGGAGAGAGAACAAGGAGAAATATTTCTATATTGTGGCCACTGAAACAGCAAGATTTTCACCTGAAAGACTGTAAGTCCTGAAGTTGTGTGAAAAAAAAGCCTTTGTATCTAATAAGGTAACATACTGTCATCTTCTTTATCTGTTCAGTCCCAAAGTGGCAAAGTTCTTCTACGTATTTGTGACCTGCTATGCAGCATGCACTGTTAATGAAGTTAATTTAATGGCAACTAGCCCTCCATGGGCTGGACCCAGGAGAGTGAGTTTGAAGTGCAGTACAGGTAACCTGCACACATCCCGTCTCCACCTGGCATCCACTGGCTCAAGGCAAGCAAAGGATAGATTGGCTGCTTCTCTCTATGCCCACATCCTGTCAACATAGGCTGACGATGATGAGCAATAGATGGGAAAGATATGTAATGCTTAGTTAATTATGTTTGATTGCTGTGCTCATCTTTCTAAGCTTATTTTTGCTGTATACAAGTTAAGGTTTTGGTAATTATTGTCTTTTATTTTTGGGGAGTGCTTATGTAAAGAGGACCTGCTGAAAACAGTTTTATGCTAGTTTATCCAAATGCAGTTACTGCCTGTTTATGGGCTGTTTATATTAAGGGAGTGGTGTGCTTAGAGATTTTCACTTTAAATTAAACTCTATTTCTTAACATATGCATGTCAGTTCATCTGAAAGTCTATTATTACTAAGGAAAGGAAAAAGTAATGTGACAAACTGATACAGATCAATATAACAGCTCTATGAGAACACAGATGAAAAGCTGTTAGACCTCAACCTTCCACCCAAACACCCAAACAGAGTCCTGTTCTCTTTCCTGAATTTGTATCTGCCTATGGAATATTTTCATGAGAGTTTTTGTGCTTCATGCTACCTCTTTCTTCAGCCCACAGTGTTAGATCTACTTCTTCTTTCCTGGTGCTTTTGCCATTATGTCGTCTTCCAAATAAATGTCAATTTTCAGCCTCATCTCCATGGTCACTCCAACATGCATCTACCAATTCAAGAAAAGAGAATTTAAGAAATGTTCAGATAAAAAGAAAGTTAAACTCACTCTTCCCAGTGTAAAAAACTGTCTCAGTTGGCTTTTTTGTCACTGTTGTTTTAGCTAGACTAAATATTAGGTTCTCGATGAGAGTAGAAGGTACAGAATGAAAAAACAAAAGAAACTGAACCTACATCAGCGTGTATGTGGCAGGTATGCAAAAGATGGAGCAGTGTATTAGTGACCAGAGTAGATATATAGGTTAGCAACCAGCTGATGAGACTGACCTGTTTGGATGCTTAAAAATCATTGCTGTCCAGAACAAGAAAAAGAGAAACTCTGAGAAACTGCTTAGCCAGACAGACAGTATAGAACAAGTTGACTTTACCAGATCCACATAGGATTTCAGGGAAATGACAGGTCAGGAAGTTGAGTAAGGCACTGTGATGTCTATGGACTTCAGCACAGACTCCATGGTTTATATTCTGAATAATTTCAAACTTTGATAGCAAGATTATTGCTATTCACAAAATTCTGTATTTTTCCTGCTAGACTCACCACCATGTGCAGTATTTTCCTCTACAAATCTTTTTCCATACTTGATAACCTCTTTGTAACATATATTTAAAATAGACAAGAAAAAGATAAAAAGTTATTTATAAAAATCAATTGCATATCTTCTGCTTGAAGACCAACACTTAAATATCTTTTATCATAGTAATTAGAAAACATCTTTAAAATTAGATTATTATAGGTGTACTAATTGCCTGCCTATGTGAATTCTCCCAGCTACAAGTGCTCTGACAGACTCATCCAATATAACTTCTAGATAACCCAAAGCAGGAGACTGACCCTATGAAGATATGAATAAGCCTGCGCTAAGCTGGCTGCAGTCCGTTCCCAGAATTCCTCTTCAGAATTATCCCGTCTTTTTCTGCATATCACTCAACTGCATATGGAACAGGTCATAGGTATAGTGAGCTCTTTGTCAAGGCATAACCAGGTATGTCAGCAAACAGACATCCTTAAATAGACAGATAAGCAAACAGAGTGCACAGGCTTGGTGACTGCACACACAGGTAGGCTGCTGAACACTGGAGCTGCATCCTCAGTTTCACAGTATTGCTGCTGCTAATGTTTGATCTACACAGTTTAGTCCAGTAGTGGGCTAAATGCCACCAATTGCTTTCATGTGGCCTAACAATTGTCTAAATTTTTATGCTAAATCATACTTATATGAATAACCCCTCCAGGAATGAAGAAGAATTCTGGTATGCTGCTCTGGTAATCCAACTGCAAGGGAGAAGGGAATCTTGGGTTTGGCAGAGAAAACATAAATTTACTATGTCTGTACTTGAACACTGTTCATGAGAACTGAAAGATTAAATGGGAATCAGGTAGCAAATACTATGTCTATAGAATTCTGGAAAATAAGAAAGTAGGGAGTTAGCAAGTAGAATGTACAAGAAAAGGTAACTGTAAACAAATCATTACTAATCACCTATTTAATGTTACTAAGCTCTTCCTAGCAAACTTAATTCAAGCTGCAAAATGAATGCAATTCATCCATACTTTCAGGGATCTGGTCTGTTCAGACTTATTGTATATTACTGGGGTATGTATAAAAGTACATGATAGAAGGATATGGATTCTATGTATATGTAGACAGACCCTCAGTTCATACACCCAATATTATGCCAGAAACCACTGATGTCTAGAATGAAAATGAAGGAAATTGGCAGGACATCATGGATTCCAAGATATTTATAAACTTGGAAAGCTTTAACAATGTAAAGCTGTCTTAAGATGGAGCCAACTACTGAGAATGCTGGCAGCCTGGAAGCTAAAAAGCTCTGTATGTTCATCTATAGATATGTTTGAGCATGTTTCAACATATTTGTGCTTCTCATGTAATATACTAAAATTCTGAGCATATCCCTCAACCTTTCAAGAGCCAAGTCCATTATTGCCTATTGGAGTATTAGATTTCTGTTTGTCCTTTTCATCACCCCACCCCCAACCTCTTTATTATTGCTGTGCTTTTTGTGTAGAAATTGAAATGACTTAAATGAAAATCTGCGTGTTGACCAAGAGAACATAATTATTTCATAACTTCTTTATGACTTTTTCTTGGTAAAAAGAAAAAAACTCTGAGCTTTTAAAGATTTTTTTTTTTAATGTTTTCATGTTCTATGTTGCATTTAATCTAACTTCTAAAAATAACATGGAAGAAGACAACTTGGTAGTTGTGGAAGCCCATCCAACAGATATCATACAGATATATTTGTGGTCTTCAGTATTGAGGCAAACCAGTTGAAAAAGCTGGGAAGGCTTCACATTAGTATCAAAAGGGATGTTGCCCACAGATAGAACACTGTGTATATACACAGACATGTAACTTACACTCAAAACAGTATGTGTGTAAAGAAATGCACCAAGAGACATGTAAAAAAAATTAAAATACTTAGTTGCCTGATTGCCGATGTAAATCTGAGTAACAAACAAAATATTTTAGATATATTAACACATAAAGAGGAATTATGTGTGATTGATACAATATCCAATAGAATGGTTCGTATCCCTGAAATGTTAAAACCACTGTCTATACCCTGCAAGGAAAGAAAGGGAGACTAAAGGACAGGCAGTGTGTATTGTACACTAAAGATAGAATTATATGCTCTAAAATTATTGACAAAGTAGAAAAAAAGGAACTTCAAATACTTATTGATCAACATATTAAATGATAAATCACGAGATGGAGCAGTGGTGCAGGAGTCAGCAATAGGCTACCAGATTTAATTTAGGAAGAGAATGAACAGCTGTTTAAAAATCTATCTGAGATGGCTAGGTAGAAAAATTGCATTGTGCAGGATGCTAATCAGGAGTTATGTGCAGGAAATTTTACCCTGTAAAATATCCTTGGAGTTTCTGAAATCTCTGGGTAACTTTCTAATTAGGAAATTATTTAAAGAAATTCACAAAAGTTTTAGAAGAGGCTTTGTTCTTCTGATTTGCTGGCAGCTATGAAGGTAGTTGTGGATGTAATTTAACTTCATTTTTATGTGCAAACAAACTACGGTCCCATCCGGTAGTCAAACAGCCAGCAGCCTTTCAGGAGTGATATATCAGCCTGTATTTATATTTTCATCTTGTCTTGTCTCTGTTTGAGTTAGGGGCTCCCAGCTCATAGGATTTCAGAACTCAGTAGGAGCTAAGAATTGAGAAACACTACCTTTCTTGAGATCTCATGGCTCATCGCTCATGGCACAGGACCAGCCCTGCTATGTGACATTCAAACCCTCTCCATTTATCACTCATGCTGAGGGAGGGTGACCCCTGGTGCACTAGATATATACATATATACAGCCAAAAACAGTTTTGAGCAGTTTGAGATGAATATAGCATTTAAAAGACAGATTTAAGTGATATTTGGGAACTACTTATTGGTGCCTTTTAGATTACTAGGGGAAAAAAAGAAGATGTTTAGCCATAAAACAAAACTGAAGCCTTGTTTCAAAACAGATGCTGTCCTAATCAGAAGCAAATATTTTGAAATGAGCAAATAAGGGGAAAAAATGAGCCACTGATTATTGTGAATAAAAACCATCAACAGTAGAATGCAAATAACTGCAAGATCTAAAAATCTAGTGTTCAGAAAAATAAAATAGTACCTATCAATGGCAGAAGTCTACTATGTAACAAATGTAAAATTATTAGTCTGCAGCAGAAGAAGCTTTCAAAAACATTTGTGTTCTAGAAAGATGATACATTCATATTTCACAGAATAGACAAAATATTTTCCACTGGTAACAAGTAGGGGAGAAGTTAAATAGGTATTTCTAGATGCATAGAAATTGATACGTTTATGCCAAAAAATGTTGGCCAAGAGACTCCTTGAGACAATATTGTTGACTTTTAACAAATCTAGAAAAGTTAATAATGTGCCAAATTTTTATAAGAAAAAGTCTTCATGGTTCTAGCCTATCCAGCTGACATGGATCATGAACTATTAATAGTAATAATGTGATACAATAAATGAAAAATTGAAGATGACTGCATAATGTAAAGAAATATGCTTGTGTGAAAAACAGTCAATCCTCATCTTGATTTGTGATGGTATCAAGATATGATTGTTAAATATACCTGCACCTCTTTTAGTCAGAATAAAAATGAATCTATCTGTTTGCTTAGTGAAGATAAAATATAACAGATAACTAGGTTACGGTCTTCAAGGGACAGCATGAAGAGGATATACTTAATAGTGGCATTGCATGAACAATTGGAATTGATATCATATAAACTTCTACTGGAAATATATTAAAAGCTATGCAAATTGAACAGAGTGAGTATTTATTAGGAGATGGAGAATTTTTACTAGTTACAATCTTCAAAACAAAAACGTATTTTCCCCAAAGGCACTGCAGCTTAAGCAGAAATTATGAGCGTATGGCAAAAGTTAGACAGTACTTTTGTTGGTTCTAACACAGCCCTAAAATCTATAAAACTTTTGATTAAATCAGAATAAATTTTGTCATTGGCTTCAATAGGAATAGTTCTCATGTATATGAATTCTCTCAGAGAAGAACTGAGGATAATAATGTAAGATTATATGACGTAGAGGTAAATGGCCAAAGGTAAGTTGCTTTGATTTTGAAATCCAGTTTTTAATTTCAGAAATTAAATTATCTCCTTATTTGCATATTATTGTTATCATTATCATCATCATTATGTTTGTATTTAGACAATGCAAACTTCTCAGCAGTAAGGAATATTAATAGAAGTAAAAACATATTTTAAAGACAGACAAAAAAGCAGCTCCAGAGCTCAGAAAATTTAAAACCACACTGAATAGAGCACTAGGAAATATATGACCAAGCATAATCCTGAACCAGCATCAGGGAACATGCAATACATCTGCTAAACAAGGAGCTAAGGTGTCTGCATCAGTGCAGATCAGCACTGGTGTCTGACACTACCTTTACTACTATCCTCAGACAGGCCAAGAGATCTAGTCAATGAAATTGATTCCAAATATATAATTTGACAGATATTGTCTCCCTGTGTGTTCCCCAAGTTTAGCAAATGTTTGATGAGGCATCTCGACACCAACAGCTCTGTAACTTTAGAATTTAGTACTGACACTGGGTTGCAGATTGGGTTATAAGGTCATCCCCACCAAACAAAGAAAAAAATCTTTCATTCCTGTCTTCTACCAGATGCTAAAAACTCTGTTGTATTTTTGTAACGCATGAAGAAGTGACAACTTTAACTAACATTTTTTTACTTTCTTTTAATAAATAGTCATGGAAGAAGTAGTTTCTCTGTGCCAAATTACAGACCACAGTTTGAATGAAATCTCTCTACCTAGGGATTCTTTCCACCTCTTCATATATTTGCATTTATCTTCCAAATCTATTTTAATGAGCTCTATATAAAAATGAGAGTTCATACTTCTCAAGCCTGATGAACAGGTAATTACTGTTTTGATTCCCATGAGATGCCTTTGAAAACCCATCTTGTCATGGAAGTTAAGGTCATGTTTTAATTGCAGGGAGGAGAGTGCTGGGATAGTGCTTGAGCTGAATGTCCTATCACGTAACCATGTCCAAAATACCTTTACACAAATGACCTATCATTTGTGATACAGCTTTCACCTTTGTGTTAAAGAGGTTAGATTTTTCTGCCGGGATAATTCCCTCTCTTCTAAACTAAGAGCAGTTTTCGTCTGTAATCTGAAGGAAGGTAGTGTGTTCAACAGATCATAATTTAGGATCATATGTAATTGATTACCTTTCGTCAATTAACAGGAGCACCTGTATTAATGAAAACAGTAGAGAATGTCTCATTTCATATACAATCTTAGAATGGCTTGGGTTGGAAGAGACATTAAAGATATCTAGTTCCAACACTACTGCCATGGGCAGGTTTGCTACACATAGATAAGGCTGCCCAGGACCCTATCCAACATAGTCTTGAACAACTCCAGGGATGGAGAATCCACAGTTTCTCTGGGCAGCCTGTGCCGGTGCTCTAAGCAAAGAATTTTTGTATGAAAAGATATCAGTCCCAGAAACCTTTCCCCTACAACAGATGAGGCAGCGGACTCACCTGTGAATAAAGGATGCTGCAAACTCTCACTGCCCTGGGGCACCATGACTCTGCAAACAGCTCTGAAGTGGGACAATTCTGAATACCTACTGCAGTAGCAGTTGAATAGAGTTCAAATTTTCTATGGAGACTCAGCCTGGGAGAAGTTTACCACTAGACCATGCATATACGACATAACTCCTCAAAGAACAGCTGTTAATTTCTAACTATCAGTATGGGAACTGACAGTATTAACATCTAGTTTTCCTAGATCAAATTGAATCACCATGCAGATTAAACGTGAAAAAAAAGAAAAAAAAAAAAAAGAGAATTTAGGTCAAATTCATGGCTTCTGTTTAAGTGCCAAAATCAAAAAGGTTATTCCATCTAAGCATTTCCTAAAGTAAAGTGGTTGTTTAAAAAAAAAAATTAAAAAAAAAAAATCCAATTCATTCCAAAATGCATCCATTTTTAGGAAAAAAAACCCCAAATCTTTAAAGAAAAATGTCTTTCCTCAAATTGATAGAAACACTTTGACTAATCCAAAATGAATGTTTTCCAGTTTGCATTTCAGAAAAAAAAAAAAAAAAAAAAAAAAAAAAATTGGTTTGGGGTTGAATCAGAAAGATTTTTTTAAGGTTTTTTTAAACATCAAACAACAAAAAAAGTCACTTTATTTGCCCAGCCCTCTACAAAGATACAAATGGAGACTCAGGAGAGACAGGTGCTCAGCATCTTTGAAAATCAGGCCATTAAAGTAATGATTTTAGCCTATTGATCTTAAAGAAAAAGGAAATTGTACAATGAATATATTTAGAGATGATACCAAAATAGGAAGGACTGGAAATAACAAACATCAGAGGAGCTTAGAAAGCATTAAAATGAATACGATTTAATGTGGATAAATGTAAAATAATACATGTGGAGGAAAATACTATCTGGCATAAAATCAAAGGAACATTCTGTAGAAAGAACAATAATGTGGAAAAGATTTGGGTTGGGAGATAAGAACATATTGAACATGAGGTTTCAATTTAATGATGTTGCACAAGTAGTAGAACTATTCACGAGAACAGAGAGAGATGAATTAAGATTTTGATTTGTTTACTGATAATGATTGATCCAGTATTATATTCCTTATCATTAGCCAAATTCTGTGCTGTTTGGAGAAGTCAATCCTTAATTTTCCTGTTGTTACATTGCCTTTCTGCAAATAACTGTATTTGCAGCACACTAATATTAGTGCACACTGCAAGTGTCCCAAAAAGAATCCAGGAAACGATGACAGAAACAAGTATTACAAGGTGTGATCTATTTTGTGAAGGGCTAAGGGTACTACATGGTTGGAGCATAAGGAAAAGAAGCTATGATAGCATTCTGTAAACATTTACATGGCAATAGTCCAAAAAGAGGGGAAGATGATTAGCTAAGGTTGGAAATAGCATGTTAAGGAAAAATAACATTAAAGGGGAAAGAAATGTGTATATAAAAATTAGAAACTAAATGTCAGTCCAAAGGAAAGTGAAATGAAGTGAAAAATTACCCTAAAGGTAATTTGTGCTATATGTGCTTCAAAGGAGGATGGATAAAACACTAAGGGCGTTTACAGAAGATAAGCTTTCATGTAGGGCATTGGATGATTCTATCTACATGATCTTTTTCACTAGTTCCAGACTCAAAATGGTTCCTGTTTTGCTTTTTTTCTTCTTATTTTTTTACGTCCCTAATTATTTTTTATATTTGCAAGTCTAGCAAGACGGTGGGTATGCTTTCACTTAATGTTCTTCATGTTCAAGCTGATGAGGCTTAACCCGGAACTATTGGGTTGGTCAGATTTGCTATTTTTGCAGTGATGTTCAGGTACATCCTTGACCAAGCACAACAGGCAAGTGCCTAAAAGCCCCAAGGCCAAGACTGATGGTAGAAGAACTTAGACTTTTTTTGTTAACAGAAATCTAAGTTCTATACAAAGAAAATGTTCCAGAGCTTCATCAGACCCAAGAATGCAACTCAGAACCAATTAGCTTCCATTTGACAGCTTCAAGCATTTGTCTGCAAGTTTACAATTTTTAATCTCCAAATTAATATTAAAGATTTTAGAGAGCAAAATGGCAGTCTGAATTTTTTTTTCAAAAAAAAGAAAAGAAAGAAAAGAAAAGAAGAAAGACAAATTCTCCAGGTCCCTTCCCCAGCATACCCCTGCTCAATCCAAGCATTGCCTGCAGGGATTTTAAGATGGAAATCACATGGCTAACATTAAAATCTTGTTAAAGGATTAGGGGCCACGTCCTGAGCCAGGTTAAATTGAATGCAGCTCCATTGACTTCAGTAGAGTTTTACCCTTTCACTGCAATTGAGGATCTGACAGTAAAAACGTATTGGGCTGTTTTATTGCAGGAATCAATAAGTGTGTTCATATTTTATTTCTGACTCCAGGTTTTCTTAACTATTCACAGTTATCTACTTCTTGATAAACTAAAATAAAAAATGGCATGCAGAGTCAAATGCTAGAGAGTACCTTGCAAGAAAGGAAATGTGAGGATATTTGCCTGTGCAACAATGGGTTGTTACATTTTCAGGTAATATGACATACATTTTAACTGTGCATGCATACGTACATTTTTTCACAAAGCTATTGCTCCACTTTGCATATTGTTTGGAATGAGGCTCCTATTCTATATTTCTTCTTATCTTTTTCACTCTATGTGTGGGTCCCAGCCTAATTTACAATCTTGCCATCCAAACCCAACATAAAATACACAAATTATTCATTTCTTCATGAGCTTTTCCATAGTGCCTCATTAATTATTTTTATAACTTCTTATGAGAAAAATATTATAATTCCCTTTTTACAAATGAGAGAACTGAGAAAAATAAAAGAAGGAAAGTGATCTTCTCTTTTTTTCTTTTCTTTTCTTTTCTTTTCTTTTCTTTTCTTTTCTTTTCTTTTCTTTTCTTTTCTTTTCTTTTCTTTTCTTTTCTTTTCTCTTCTCTTCTCTTCTCTTCTCTTCTCTTCTCTTCTCTTCTCTTCTCTTCTCTTCTCTTTTCTTTTCTTTTCTTTTCTTTTCTTTTCTTTTCTTTTCTTTTCTTTTCTTTTCTTTTCTTTTCTTTTCTTTTCTTTTCTTTTTTTACCACAAGGTGAATTGGTGGCAGATCCTGTATTTATTTCTTCCCAAAAGGAGAAACTAGCTGTTCTCACAGCTTCCAGAAAATGGACCAGCAGTCATGAAAGCAATTACAAAATATAGGACAAAAATTCTACAGTGGGTGCAGTCAACTAATGAGGAAAACAGTGATCTCCTATAAAATATTATCTTAACTTTAAATGCAGAATTTCTAACACAGTAATAAATGTAATTGATTTTTCTGGCTCTACAACTTAACCACTTGATCATCCACTGAGATTCTGAAATGTCCTTATATTTTGTACGTTGTGTCTCTCTCTTCACAATATGACGTGAATCTTGCAGTAAGAGGCCACCTTGCAGCATGAGAAGTCTTTGACAAGTACCTAGTTTTGTTATGTTTGAAACCTGGAAATAATGTAGATTTGTCATCACTGATGAAATGTGCATTTTAATTACCTTAAAATTACATCTGGTTTGTCAGATTCTCTGAACTGTACTACTATCTTGCCAAAAGTATGAAGTAATTTGTAAGCAACCTTGCATATATATTCTAGAACCTCATGCTCTTGTAGATACGCAAGTTCCATCTTGCTTCATTAATAATGTGCAGTAATAACATAAAACACAAAAGGAAGGCTTCAGGATAGTTGATTTCATAATCTGACAGACATATATCTCAAAGAAATGTTATATTTGCTACTGAAAACTGCGTAAGAAATCATATATCTACAGCATTTGCATTATTATTACTACTGTGGGATTACTACACAGCTAAATTAAAACATATGGAAATGTTATTTCTAAATTTCCTTTCATGTCAGTATTCTATTTTTGTTATCTTTGTCTTAGTAAACATTGCACTGTTAAGTACACAACCTGGTAACCTAGGAAGGTCATCTGCTTGCTATAGTCTCTTTATATGGTGCATTATAAGGTATTGGCACTTCTCTGTGGTAGAGATTGAAGAGTGTCCTTGTAAGAGTATCTAGAGGACCTGCTCACTTACTGCTTGCTCTTGTGTTGGATACACCAGCCAACAGTCTTATCTTCCTATTCAGAGTTTTTGTAAGCCACCAAAAGAAACAGAGATGTATTCAAATATAAATATTCAGCTTTTTTTTTTAAACTAGAGAACACGATCTTTCCCATGTTAGAAGCATTAGAGTGCTAAACATCAGGAGAAAGGCTGTCTTTACAGTACTTCTGGCTGAAACTAGAAATGGAAATGTCAGAAGATCCAAGAAAAAGCATGTGCTTGGGAATTTTTTTAATCTAAAGGTACAGAAAAACTTCTGAACTTTTTCCAAAAAGCTTCTGAGTAAGCAGATGAGCTTTGAATATTTGAATGCCGCATTAAGGAAGTCTAAAGACAACAGGAAACTAGTTTATAGCCTTTGTTCAAATTGATCTCACCAGGACAGGGAGATGAATCTGAAGTTAGCTGTTATATGGAAATGCAGTTTCGCAAGTTACTTTTTAGCAATGAGTTTCTCCCAGTATTATGTTTTCAAAGTGGGTATTTGGGAGTTTTCCAAACACCTGTGCACTGCATGGACAGGAATCTTTTAATCTACTGCATCACAATCCAGACTTTTTAAAAAAATATCCTAAACCCTTTGAAATGAAGTCCACATCAGACAGAAAAGATATTGTACCCTTCAGGATGAGTATACAAGGCATAGTGTCCACCTTAGGAGAGACACCAGGCAGATGGATGGAAATATACTTCTACAAATACCTGCTAACATAACTCTGCTAATCTAAAGGTCAGAAAACAAATAGCAATCCAGAACATCAACTTGGTTGTGGATACTCCTCCCCAGAGGACATGTCTTTCAATACTTTGTGAAATCAGGTTGGCAGCTTATGAAGGATGTAATCTTGCTCCCACATGTCTCATGAAAAATCACAGGAAATAGCATTCATGTTTCTCACACCAGAACTCAAGACACACATAATCAAGTGTCATATAGTCAGTATAAAGTGTAGTCAGGAGGATTTGGCTTGTTATCTGTGGTCAAATAATATGTGTGAGGGAACGTAAATTGTAGTTTTGTTCACCTGTGAAGTTATTTCTCGTCATTACAATCATGGAGGTGTTTTTACAATTTGTCCTTCGGCTAGCTACTTTTCCTGACACATTTTGCTTTCTGATGGTTAGCATGGACATTGCAATCATTCTACATAGGTGCTTAATGGCAAAATGGGATATGTAGTACCTCTTAGTGCCTATCTGTTGTTTTTTTGTTGTTTTTTTTTTACCACTTCATACTTTACTTACACCAGTATAAATTCACCAAAATGTGGAAGCAGAATCTGATCAGAACCCATTCTTCAATGGGCAATTTACATTCTTGCTTCTGCAACTGCTATATTTAGCAATTGCTAGAGAAAATAAGAAAAACGAAATTGCTGAACAAAAATGATTGAAGTCTTATTACAGCAAAAGCTAGATTATTGTGCTGGGCTTATTTTTTAGAATATGTACCCCTTTCAAATTCTAAAAATGTATATCTATTTTAGACATTTGTAAGGCATTTGGCAAGCACTGCTTAGAAGATGATAGTGAAATTTAATTTTTACATTTGAAAAGCTTAGTTTAGGTCAGAAATTGAAGCCTGTTTGAAGAGCTCAGCCTCTACTGTAAAGGGCATTTTAGAGAATCATGCAGTCAACAGGAATGAAATTATGGTACTTTCCACTAATGAGAACATAGACATACAAATTACTTGTCTAAACCAAAGCCTGAGATCCAGTTTAGTTGACTAAATCCATTGCATGACAGTTTTGGATATAATCAGCCCAGAGAACATCAGTCTTAACAGGAGGTATTCATGCTTCAAATTCAGCATTACTTTGGGTATTGTCATCATCTTCCCACTTCTGCATCCAAAAATCTATAATCCTTTATATACTTCCAAGGGTGAAAGAATCTACACAGCAAGATCATGGTTCTTCCTTCTTTCTATCATTCTTTGCATCATCCCTCTTTCTCAGTACTCCCTGTGAGCATTCTGCAAATCTGAGAACTCCTGAAATGAAAGTTAAGAAAGGAAGCAATTGGAAGGTACAAAGCATGAAATGCATCTTCTCCACACCCATCCACGGTTACTATAGAGTATGTGAATCCCAGGATCTAGCTGCTGGCTGGGGAAGCTTGAGAAGTGAATATGGATGTAATAGCATTGCCAAAGGATGGAGGGAGGTGCCAAGAGCCTAGAGCAAAGGTGAGCACACAAGGTGTATCTCCACAGTTGGCTTTGGAATCTGTAATGCAGCAAGTATGAGAGTCAATTCCACAGCTTGTTCTGGAACAGAGTAGTAAATGACAAGACTCAGCAGCCCTGGAACAGCTCAGAAGCCATTTCCATACAGAAACCATTTGGGAAATATCTTCCTTTTAGCATCTTCCTTAGCATTTTTTTCTGCTAGAGGAGATAATAAGGCCCAGCCGCATTACATACAGATTATCCACTTAATCTCATTTCAACAATTATTGATATCTTTTCTCTTACACTTGTTCCAAACACAAATGTATCCTGTTAACTGCTGCATAAAAGAATGCCTCTTTTCACTGTGTTAAAATCTAACCTTCAAAGTCATATTTTCCTTATAAAATAGAATGGAAATACATTTGATATAGAAAATTGCAACTAAATTAAGATCAGCATTAGATGAACAAATTCATAAATGGCTCTTAGCTATTGATTTACTTTCTGAACTGATTTCTCTGGCTCAGAAACTCTTTCTCACATTTGGTGAGGAATACAGATTTAAACCCTATGGTTTGGTCTACTGTAGAGAAATCTTTCCCAAATTGTCGGAGGGTTAAAAGTGATTTGCTAGCTCAATTTTAAAAGATATTGGAATTTTTGAAGTTTTCCTATATTGGAACCTAGTAAGAACAGTTTGAACTCTTTGGTACTTTATGTGTCCAAGGTCTTGAACTGGCTTGGCTTTTAAACAAGAGCTCAAGAACCCACATTAAGAGGTAATAGCACTTGTGGGTATTCTGAATGGCACCAAACCTCTGAGTTCACAGCCTTCTGCATCCTTCCCAGTTTTTGTGGGATTTTTATCATATTTCACTGAAAAAACAGCTTTTTGAAATGCTGCTCTTACATGCCAAGCACAGGCAACATTTGAAGGGTAAGATTTCAAGTGTTTTAGCATACTGCAGTTATTCATGAATCTGTGTTCCAATAGATAACTTCCGTAAGCAGTGTTAAAAATGTACATTCTGCCAGACTTTCTAGGTAGTGATATCAATACTATTGACAATGGTATTGCTCTGCATTAAGTTTTCAAGTAAATTTCTATTTAAGTATAACGTCTGTTAACACACAGTCTTGAAACTTTAACTTTTAGCCACATTTCTTTTGGTGACTTTAATAACACATCCTGAGTAATGTTATACCACCAATAAAGACTATACACCAGGATCAAATAGTTGTTACTTTTTGAAAATCTTTTACTGTAAACCCAGTAGAAGTATAGTATTAACATCTTATCTGTAAAGAAAAAGAAGTCTTATTTAGGATAGTACAAAAAAGACAGTCTTACAGTTTAACCATTATGAAAGCACTTACATAGCTGCATCTGGATAGGCACAATTACAAGATTTCTATTAAATAACAGCTGTATTTCCTGAAAGGAAGGCTGCTTTAATAGCAAAAAAAAAAAGTTTGTAGAGTAGACATTTAGCTCTGCTTTCTCCAGTAGATGTCACTTGCAGTACATAATAATTCATGTAAAGAAGTCAGAGTATATAGAAATGTATTCCTTTCCTTGAAATACACAAGCCAAATTGAAAAGCCATGCATGTGTTAAGTTTGGCATTTGGTTTATTTTAAAAGATTCCATTAAAATAATAAAAGGTAACACATTTTGTTTCCAAATGATCAGCAAAGATTTTACCTCCATCTCCTGTAATTTGAAATAAAAGGAGATAAATTTACTTGTTGACACTTGTGAAGTGTGGATCATACATGTAATATTGTATTGGCGACTAGGATTTGGCAATTACCAGATTTACTTTAAAGAAAAAATGTATCATGCGATTATTTTTTTTAATTTCTGAATCATTAACATTTGGGACGAAATTTAGTAGAGAAATGTTATAGGACACATATAACCCAACAGCAGAACTGTTTTTTTACATAAGCAAGGGAGAAGTTGTTGAGAATAATGTGTATTTAAAGGAAACTTGTGTTGTTGTCTTGTGTCGTAGGTAATTTAAAAAGAATGTGACCTTCTAGGAACTTTGTATGTGATTTTATTCATTTTTCCCCTTTCTTTTACATGATCATATACTAACACTGTCTTCAGTAGAATAACTGTGGATCTATATACATGCAAAAATCTCATCTTCGGGCCTGTAGTGCCTCGGGGATACATTGTGTCTCCATGATGCCAAGGTCACTACAGATGGTGAATTATCTGTAAAGGTTTGTCTTTTATAGCTCACATAGTTTCACTTGTCTCCACCTGACATGTCAGCTAAGCCTTTGCAATTTAGGATAAAGATGCTGCTGGTTCACTTGCTAGCTGATCAAAGAGTTTCATGTCTCCTCTTTGGAACCATCCCTCCTTCTCTTCTCAACTTAGCAGCTCTTTTTTTCACTAAGTACAAGTTAGGAATGCTGTATTCTTTCCATTCCACTCACTATTGTCTGGAAAAGTTAACGAGGAGACCCAGTTTGGGATTTTTATTCTTCCTAGAAAAATCCCATCATGATTGCTGAGAGAAAGATTTTCCCATAGTCGCTGCAGATTTGTTTAGAAAGGAGGATTAAAAAAGTAGCTATGCTGTCTTCTCTTCTCATGCCCTCCTTTGGGAGGCCCCAAGGCAATAAAAATAACAATCTTGAAGTGTTTTGAGATGAAGCATCTACCAAGGAACACAGAGATGTAGACAAAGCCTTACTACTCTGTCTCTCATCCCCAAAAATACTTTGTGTACGTTGTGATTAAAAGGAGAAATAGACTAGAAATAAAATAGAAATACATATATATTTCTCCAGAATGCAGCTGGAGGAGTAATACTGTGTGGGAACTCAAAAGTCAACAGCCACAAATTTGTTACTGGAGAGAGCTATCTGCTCTCCCTTTTACCTGACACAAGGGGAGAAAGGAAAGAGGTGGGCAAAGGTGACATTGTAGAAAAATAATACAGGCTCAGGAACTTTCTCATGAAAAAGAGAGCTTGCCCTCTTGCTTTCTTGAAGAAGTATACTTGGTATAAATTGAGATCACATACAGGAAACCAGGTCTCTATTTGACTTGGTGATTCATAACAAAGATGAGGGGGTTCAGGTGTTCTAATATGAGCTGCTCTGCATTGTCAGCTTCAGATCACATATATTAGGTTTGTACAAGTTTATATCCTCAGCCACAGGCCAGAAATCAGTATCAGCAGACTTACAAGGGCTTACAAATGATTAGTAGAGGCAGTCTGTTGGAAATACATAAAAAATTCCACAGAGGACAGAGAAGAAAAAGAAATCTGGGAGTGAAATTAAAATAATAATAATAATAAAAAAAAATCTGACAAAATTCACTGAATTTCTGGGGACTGTAGGGATTCACGGTCTTTGGCTGCATTAATTTTTGATCATTTTCTTCTACTTTCTTCAAGAAAAGATAATTTGCCAAAAAAGAAAAATAACCCAAACCTTTGAAACTCTGACCTGTCACAGGCTCTTGGTATTCTGCTGAGCTGAAGGATGGCCTGTAACACCATCAGCTTATTTTCATAAGTAATGCAAGACCTACTCCAAGCTGAGCACATCCAGAAGGTGAAAGACGTTTATTTTAAACCACACTCAGATTTCTTGGTGATGGGTGCAATAAAAGTCTAAAAATCATAAAAGAAATTTTGTGTTTATTTTCTTTAGTAATAAATTCATGGTTACAGTTTTGACAGTATTTTTTAACATTAAGAAAAAAAAAACAGTAAAGTTCTCTTTTAAAGTGATGAAGATGGAGTGCATTACTGAAGGTGCAAGAGGTTATATACAAACAAAGCCTACAGGATTAAATAATGTGGAGATAGAGATTTGAGTCTAGAGATGCTCTGGAACAGGGCTCTTAGGTTAATGTAATGGGCATATTTTGGTACAGCTTCATCAGAGGAGCTCATATTCTCTTATGAATTCCATTCTACAGTGCCACAAAGCTATGTACTGTGAGCTTCATTTTATGGACATGGAAGCGTATAATTCGTCTCTGATAATTCTGGCCAGTCAGTGGGGGAGCCAGGAGAAAATCTGAAACTGTTGATTTCAAGTGCTCTGCTACACCAGATAACTTTCTCTTCTGTTCCTTATAGAGCGAGATTCATTTATCTCTCCACTGGCTCTGAGGGTCGGAAGGAACATCCCTGAAATGGTAAGCTGGCCTTTTACATTCCTAAGTGGCTCTTTTTAACTTATCTATTGTTTATTCATGCTGAGGAATACTCAGATTTAAAGAATCTTTTCTGAAATCCACTCTGAATTCAACATGGCACAAACAGGTATCTTTTGATATCCTGATGGCATGAAAGACACATCAGCTTCTGACAAGCTCATCTAGGGGATTGGGGAGGACATGAGGTTATCCCTTTCCTAAGTTATTCGACATCTGGGTTTCTCCTTCTACAATGTTTTGACACGAGTTAATTGCCAGCTTCATTCATGTGAGTGGATGCTTTTAAACAGAGCACTGCAAGAAGTCATGTGCTTCTTCTTCTTAAAGAACCAGAGTACACTATACCATTTCCAAATTCACATCCCTGCTCAGTTTTGTTATCAGTATCTGTAAATATATATATTTAGCTTCACTTGACCCAGTGAAGCTTCATCTGTCATACCAGAAAGTAAGAATATCACACTGGATGTAAAGGACACTGAAGAAAGGGAAAAAAAATACACTGGAATTTTAAAAGACCACATTACTTCTGGCAGCTTTGCTTTTTGATTTTCATCAACTTTTTACCAGTCCATTTCAAATATCCACAGAACTCACAAATAAGACAAGAGAACCAACACTTTATTGATGCTTACAGCCAGGGAAAATGAAAGGTTCTAATTTAAATGGTGCTGGTCAACCTTTTAAATTGCCATACTCCAGCTATCCGCTTTGAGACCTGCAGCTCCTCTGAGAACTTCTGAAGACAAAATCCTCCAAAACAAGTAGATAACCTCTGCCAGCCATGATTGTATGAAAACACTCTGATTAGCCAGTGCTCCTTCCACCAAATTGAGATAAGTATTAACTTTTTGTTATGGGATTCTTCTACAGGTATTGTAGACAACTAAATTTTTTGTCATGCTAAGCAACAAAACACAGGAGATTGGATATACTCAAAGGAAACTATAACTCTATTGGGAAAAAAAGATTTTAAATGATGTCTGGTCACTTTATACATGGCATATCTCCAAGTACATGCTGAATTGCAAAACTGTAACACATTCAGAGAGAATATTTATGTGTCCCCTCTTCACTACATGCGCAGTATTTTTCTCCCATGTCTCAAAAACTGTAGCCACAATTTCCAAGTATATGCACGATCAAATTTCTATTGATTTAGCAATGCCTTTCTTTGATGTCCCTTGCCTTAACCTCATTTATAAAGCTGTTTTGCATTATTTCAAACTGTCAATGATTTGTGACTCATGAATATTCAAATCTAATTTGCACTTACCTTTTTTGCATGCATGCTTACTTGTAATATGTCTCATTTGCCCTTTGTTTTGTGTTTATTTGCAGATTGTTTAGTGAAGTAAACTCTGTTTTTAAAGTAATAGCATCTATTTAAACACAAGTGGACCAATTCTCACCTTAGTACTGTTCTATATCACTGTAATTCCATTAACTTCAGTGGAGTTTCTCCTGCTTAAGTAAAGAGAAAATGAGGTCCATGAACTCATTTTGGCTGTTTTTTCTCCGCCCCTAATCTTACGTTAAGGTTTTTTTAGCATGTTCCACTGGAATGGCAAAAGTTGTATTATTCAAAAGGAAACATCGAGACCAAACTCTCAACATTTCAAGCTCACTAACACTGTTCAGATCTACCAATTTGAGTAAAAATTAAGAATTCTTTACACTGACTTATTAGTATTCATTCATAGCACAATACTTTATTATCAGAGAAATATATATATATATATATATATATATATATTTTTTTTTTTTTTTTTTTTTTTTTTGTGGCTATAGTAAATCTAATAGAATAATTCAACAACTTAGGAATACTAATAATATATCCTTTCCCGGGGAGGGGGGTGGGACATAGATCTAGAAGAGTACTTCAGTGCTTCTCACAACACAATTGGCCCTGAATCTGGCTCTTTGTGTGCTTGTTTACCTAAAAGGAATGTCTGTTGAACTGCTAGATGCTGAAGGAAAACAGGGCCTAGATCTTTATATTGGTTTATTCCCATTTGTGGGGGATTATATAATTAAACCAGTGCCTCTCAACTATTAAGAATCTTGCTAGACGTTTATTTCAGGAACAGTTACCATGAATGTATTGGGTGCAGACTGGACATTTTTCAATGAATGAAATCTGGGAACAATAGGAAAAAAGAAATTTTCTTTTGAATCAAACAGTCTGTTCTTACTTCAGTGCCCAGAGCCATTTGTTAGAGGAAGCAATCCAAGGTTCAGCTGGGGGAGGGGAAGAAAGGTGATCGATTATTTCCAATAATGTTTGAAAGCTGAAATTAACCTACAGCGACAAAACTGGTTGTGTTCCTTGGCTGCTACTGCAACTCTATTCAAAAAGCAGTCTAGGGGTTTCAGATCAGGGGTCTTGTTCTGATCATGGCCATACAACCGAAAATTAAAGCAAGGATTTTCCCTTAACAAGCATTAGGTAAATCTATTTTCTTTATGGATTAAATCCTACTGTATTAAATTGAATGGAGGCAAAATCAGGCTTTCTATGAATAACTGCACAGAACAAAAGCATGCATACACAGACAAGCATATGTGTTGTGCACTTTTATTATTTGTTTAGTCTCTTGTTAAAATAATTTCATTCAACCTATTGGGAAATAGAGCAAGTGTGATAGGTGACCAGTGACACATCAAGAATAACAAAACAAAAAGCCCAAATGAACACGTCATGGATGAGTTTTAGGCTGGAAACTGTTTGCCTAAGCTATTCCTGATGAATATTTTGAGGTATAGAGCCCTTTTTCTCTGAAGATTCAATGTACTTCCCAGATTTGATGTGAAGTTCCCAACTGGGTACAAGAGATCTGAGCCTAGAAAATAAGGCTGCATTCATCCAAGAGTTTACTTCAAATGAAGGCTTTTATCAGCTGTTCCATAAAAGAGAAAAATATTTCAGATGCTTATTTTTAGCTCTTCACATGAATAATAGAAGTGAAATGACTTCAGTATTAAATGTGAAGCAATTTTTTAAAAAATCTCACATGTAGGTTAACAATGATATACGTGAGTATAGTATGTGAGGGTTTTCAGTAATGCCAGACTCGTGTTTTTAAATGGCATGTCTCTTTTGTGAAGCTTTTGTGAAGTCCAAGGTAAAGTCATACGCCTCAAACGCCCAAGAAACAGCATTATCTGGTGTGACACGTGCCGAGATATGTCTGATTGTGATCGTAATATAGCCTTAAGGTAAGAGACCAGGACAACCACTTGTATGCTATTTTTTTCAATGTTGTTTACATTTCTCTACAACAAAAGAAAGCCTTCTGCTAGATATATTTATTTGCATATCAGTGGCAATATTTGTGATTGTCTATAAATGTATATGAAGTAGTATAAGATTAATTTGATAATTAGCACGTACTTTAAAAATGGAATATAGTAAATGATCATGTTTCATCCCTGAAAAGTCTGCTGATTTTGAAAAACACTTTGAAGAAGAATGTACCACTATAACATGAGAAATATCTAAATATGACAAACGAAAAACTTGGCTGCAAATCCCTGAAATATGAATTAAAGAACTGATGCTTCCTGTGCTGAGGGCTTACTTCAAGGCTGGTGCTTATCCACATGTGCCATCAGGAGGAGCAGGAAGACTGAGCACTTGCACGGGGACAGTGGCACCTTTCAAATTCAGCATGCAGAGCCCTGTGTTCTCCATTCATGTGGTTTTCAGACAATGGAACTTGGGCCTGAGGATACTTGAAAGTTATCAGTTTTTAAAACATTGTCTGCAGAGATTCACTGCCTTGAGGAGATTTTCTCTGAGCTTTTGTTTCCTCTGTGGGTGAGACCTATGGGCTGATTGGCAGCCCTTCTGATGAGTGAGGTTTACAATCACTAATGTCTTTGTTTTGGATGTTTGGACCTTTGGACATTAGTTGTAGTCACACATCGCAGCACAATTTCCTCCCTAAGTTATCAGCATTAAAGTCAGTAGTGATACAGCCCAGATGAGTTTCACTCTTTGACTTTATTGGCTAACTTCAGTGGTGGAAAATGTGGTGAATGGAAGCATGTAAACACAGCAAGGTGGTTAGGCATTTCAGTTATAGGAATTAAGAGAGTTTCTGCCCTTTAATGCCAAGGCAGGGATAATATCCCACCTAGTTCACTGCAACTGCAGACACCCAGATTATTTTATTCTGACATGAAAAACCTAGTGATGTCTGAGAAATTGTTAAGCCTGCACACTGTTCCTCTTCTCCCTCTTTATGGATCCTTTGGGACCATTCTGTCCTGCAAGAACTGGATCCTCCATTCTCTCGGTGTTGCTGTGACTCATCCTGCTCAACCTGCGGAGATTCAGGTGGAAGAATAAGTTTCTCAAAATGATGAACAACTGAGGAAAAAGTAAAATCAGAACAATCCCAGAGTGTTCACCTTCATAAAATAATACGTATTAACTAATGTATGTTTCCTCGCTTACCTTATACCTGTGTTTCATTCCCTTGCATTAGTGAAGTAATTAATTTCACAGGAGAGATGAAAGGAGCCAAAGAGATGACAGCAGGCATGTGTGAGAAAGGAGTCAAGTGTAGGTCTGCGATGGTGGGCAGCTGAAAAGTGTTTCTGACATGCATTTCGTGAATGTGAAGAGAGTGTCAAGAAGTGCACACAGAGGAGCTGAAGGTGTGTTGTGTTTTCTGCTGTCTCGAGCAGGACTGTATGCTGTGTATCTTCTGATAGATTATACCCGGGGAGAGTGATGTTGAGCGTGGTGTAACAGTTCTGATCTTCTCACATAGCTTTGGTCATTTACAGTGAGGGGTTAAACTGAATTCCCTAAGAAATAAATGTTTCCTGCTTTGCTTTGCTTGGAAATATATATATATATATATATATATATATATATATATATATATATATATATATATATATATATATATATATATATGCGTGTATACTATTTTTTAGTCTTAAGGTTTCTTAGGGGAAATGCTGTTTCCAAGGGTTGTTTCATGAGCTGGGAGCACTGTTCTAAACCTCTGGGGCAAATGTTTTCATTGAATTGTCGAAAGAGCCTGAGATTGGCAACACCACCCTGCCCCTGGCTAATGAGCCTTCCCCGAGAGAATATCAAGTGCAATTACCTTTCAGGGAATAACAACATTCCAAAGAACCATGGACCCTGCAGAGAAAAACGAAACATACATTTGTAGGTAGAAACAGCTATGAATCAGCATTAATTATCCAATAGAGGGAGAAGGGTTGCAGTAAGTCTCAGTTCCTGACTTACACCATAGATTACAGCAAAAGTGAGCTACTTATAGAAAATATAGAGAGAGAGAGTTCAACATACCCCAGCCCCCAGCCCCGGCACGCACACTTTGTCTTGGTCAGGAGCTGCGCTCCTGAGGTGAGTGTCCCGACCTCCACTTCGGAGATGGCTGCAGGAGGCGAAGAGAGCTGCTGCTGGCGAGGGAGCCCCAGACGGCAGTGGGATAGTTAATGTAGCTCAAAGGCTCATTCGGGGTCTCCCACGTGCAGACGTGGCCGAGGCCGCCAGGCGTCCCATAACAGCTCGGCTTCAGAGCCGGGAGGACCTTGTCCCCCCGCGGCTTCGTGTCCAGCAGATGCAGAAAGGAGAGTCCCAGGCGATTAGGTTTTATTACGCACATTCCTAGAAAGAAGGAGGGGGGTGGGAAAGGAAGACACCATATATTTTGGGTTGAGCGATTGGAAAAACATGTGAAATTCAAGGGACTTCTGGATGTCACCGAGGCTCCCTGAGCGTGTCCGCTTGCGCTAAGCCTCCCTCCGAGGCGCGGCTCTCCGTTGCCCGCTTCATCCCGCGGAGCCTCCCCAGGGAGCCGGGAAACCCCGCCGCAAACTCTTCGGACGTGAAAAAGCCGCGGAGAAGGATAGGCTGCTTTGCTGAAACAAGGCACACATATATTGAGTTTGTCAGGGATCATAAAATGTGAATTGATTATTCAAACAGCCATTGATTATAAAAGAATGCTTACTGCAGCAATGGGAAAGGTTAAAAGGAAATTGACCCTCCGCGTACGTGACATAAAGTCATTACGTAAATGAGATATTCATACAGGGTATAATCAAGGTCACGCTAATTTTATTTGCGGTATTCCACTCAAATCTCGGGCTTCGTTTGGAGGCAGCGAATTGTCCCCGAGGGACCTAAAACACCAGGTAGACCGCAGGTGCCGCTAAAATATGTACACACCCACGTCAATACAACCCGAGGAAGGCTGCGCGTTACCGCGGGGACCCGCGGGCGCGGCGGGCCCGAGCCCCGTGCGGTACCGGCGGCCGCGGAGCCCCCCGGAGGCTGTTGGCACCGCGCCGCTGCGGGGGCCGCCTCCCCCGGGCCGGGAGCGCGGGCGGTGCGGGCGCTGCAGAAGAGCCGCGCCTTTCCCAGCCGGGATGGGAACGTGTCAAAAAATTAGATGTATTTATGCACATATTTATCCCCTCTAATTATAGAAATTAATCCTCTTACTTATTACTAAAAGGTAACGTCTGAGGCGTCCCTTTGATGTTTAACAGCATCGTCTGTGGCTAACATTCCAACTGATTAAGGAATAATTGTTGTTAAATGCTTTACAAGCGGATAGTGTTTAATTGAGAGGCATTTATAATTCTACGGCTTACCGCAAAATGAAACGTAATTAAAAACGCAGGAATTTCCAACCGATTTTATTCCAATTATGTTTATTGTTCCGACTAATTATGGCAGAAGGGGCGCGTTCCCCGGCCTTGACCGGCACGCGGTCCCACACGCACTGGGCGGGTTCCCCTCCCCAGGTGCCCCTTCACCCTCCCCTCTTCCACCCCTCATGAGGCGCTCCGGCCCTTTGCTTCTCCCCTCTTCGCAACACCTGGGAATGCGCGAAAGTGCTGGCAGCACTCTTTCCTCGGAGTCACCGTAGAAAGGCTGATAGATTTCTCGAAGAAGCATTTGCCACACACTGCGGCAACCATCTCCTAGCAGGATCTTACAAACCAAAGTAAACAAAGCACCCCAGGGGCGATTTCCTCCTTTTGCGCAGCTCACTTCTCAATTTACCTCCGAAGCGATCGTAAACACGCAGAAGAATTACAGCAGAAATCACAGTTGGTCTGAGGAAGACGTTCCGGATGGAAAAGGCAGAGACTGAACGTGTTCAAAGGAACGGTCACTGAAATACCTGCTGGCTGCCTCTCTAGGGGCCAACCTTCCTTCTCCCCGGGAACTCGGGCTCGCTCCAGCGGCTCTTCAGCCGTACATCTCCCTGGGAAAGGGGAGAAGAGGGAGGGAAAAAAAAAAAAAAAGGGGGAAACAAACAAACAAATAAAGATATACCACCACCTCCCCCTACCCCCGCACATCGGGTCTGTCTCCCTAGCCCGTGAAGCAGCGTCAGCCTCAGAACGGGTGGGGTGGGAGGAGAAGTGACCCGCTGATCGCAGTGTTTGCTCGATAGAAGGGAGCGATGTGGCAGTGGATTGATTTATTGCTGAGTTTGGCCGCGTCCCGGCTGGGCGCGGGAGGAAAAGGAGCGAGGGGTGCCTGGCACCGAGCTTACACCAACTCAGGGCTCACGGCTAAAAGAATCATCAGTTCAGACTCTGCTGCATGGGGGCTGCGGGACAGGGGACACAAAACATCCATGCTGCTCCCACTCTGCTTTCCTTAGGGCTCTAACCAGCTAAGAAAGGATTCCCTACGGTCATCCCTCCCTTTGTTACCCACTGCTACCAGCACCCGGCCCTACACGGATGGGTCGGGGCCGCTCTGCTCGGAGGGCTCCGAACTCCCAGGTGGGCTCCTGCTCGCCGTTCTCTCCGTGCAAGTTCTCGGAGCTCCTAAAGGGTTTAACCGAGGTGTGAGAGAAGAAAAGCGTTTAAATCTTACTAGGGAGATAAAAGGGTGGGAGGATTCCCTCTGATGGCAAGTTAGAAATAGCCCGAGCTTTCCAGAGGGACGTTCGAAATGGACTTAATGGAGCCATACTTCTACTTCTTTTGCCTCAGCTGTGAGTCCCGGATCCTTTCAGCATTGACAGAGATTTCCAGAGAGGGGAGAAGGGGGGGTACCCGGGGTGGCCATTTTATGTAAATGAGCAAATCCGAAATGTATTACAAATCCGGTGTAATAAAACTGACAGTTTTGACAGTATTGACAACATAAATATATGTTGGAACACAGCACTTTCAGACACTTAACCGATGAAGCAATAAAAAGATTCGACTACAATATTTCAAATAATCGACATTGATGTTTTGATACATCATTTTTATACCTCGAATCGATCTATCACTCCGTGACCGGTCAATTTTAAGTAAAAATCTGCTGCAATTATTTACGCTATTGCCAATGACGACCTAATAACTGTTTTCAATTAATTACAACAAAACTAAGCATTATGAGGACCAACCGGCCGTATATCCCGTCGTACAGTCCCTCTCGTTGTTTGTACGGAAAGCAAACACATATATGCATATTGCATTCTCTTTGTGGGATCAAAAGACAGGCGTACAAAGGCCATCCCAATCTTCGAAGAAAGAAAGAGAGAAAGAGAGAAAGAGTGAAAGAAAAGCACCACCACCTCTCTTTCAGTAGCACACCACAGGCTCTCAGCACGCACTTCGAGGAAACATTATAATATTTTGTCAGCTCATTCCCCATGCAACACCAAGCCGGCTGCTGTGATTTTTCCCCCCTTTTCTCTGTGGACTGCAACCCACTTCAGACAATGACCCGTGCGGCTCCTTCCGAGCGGGGCGCTCCGCGCCAGAGCTACCGCTTGTGCGGAGGCTGCCGCAGCGTTCCGGGGAGGGGAGTGGGGGGTGGGAGCACATTGTTCTCCCGGACTGAGAGCTCCGGCGTCAAACGCGAACGGTCCTCTTCCGAAGTGCCAAGGGCAACTGGGGAACAACAGTGAGTGTTCTGAGTGAACGAAAGCAGAGCCTAGCGGAGTTGGGAGCTCCTCAGCTGCTCTGATGTTGCGCTACACTGACGAGCTTGTCCTCACTGTCCCTTCTGTTACGATATCATAGTGCAAAGAGGGATTTTTATTTATTTACTTATGTGTATTTATTTATGTTTTGGGCTCCTTCGAAGAAATGTAATATAGATTTTGAACTACCCTGGTAGAAGCAGCTTTACTGGGCAGCCCAAACCGGTATTTTTGTCCCTCTGGTTTACGCTGGAAATATGCACGGCGCTGCTTACAGACTTCCCTGTACACCCCTGCCAGTCCACGGCATACACATCTCGCCGCTCACTTCACGCTGGTGCTTCCCACGCACCCAAGCGTGGGCTCAGTCGCTCGGAGAAGGGGCGGGGGCCCCTTAGGTCCCCCCTTCTCACCGCGGCCGCCGTGCGGAGCTGCAGGTAGGGGCGAGTCCGGCGAGCGCCCACGGCCACGCGAGAGAGTTCCGCGCCTCGGCCCCGCTGCGGGCTCCGCGCCGCTGGCGCCGGGCTGAGGGCCCTGCGAGGACTGCGCGGCGCGACGGGAGCACGCTGGAGCCCCGCCAGATAGCGCTAGAGGGCCGCCGATGGCACCGCCGCGCCGCGGCCGCGGGGACACGGCCTGGGGGGGCGGCCCGCGGGGCCCGGGCAGGTCTCGGCAGTCTCGGGGGGACTGTGGGGGCTCGAGAGAGGTAAAGGAGCCACATCGCTCTAGGACGTGAAGGTTGCGTTGGGGTTTTGTAAAAAGAGGGGGAGGGGTGGAAGCAAGAGTTGAAAGGGAAGTTAACAGGTAAGCAATGAACCTCCTCCTAATCCAGCTCCCAAAGACCGCAGCCATACCGCAGCTGAGGTCAAGAAAAGTTCACCGCGATGGGCTACCATTGACTTTCTGTGCTGGAAAGGTTTTCTCAAAAGAATAGATCACTGCAAAGAGGAGAGCGCTGCGGGCAGGAGGGGGGTCGGGGTGAGGAGCTCCATGAATCCGGCGATCCGAGGAGCTCAGACTTGCGGCGTTCCGCCGGGGCGGCCGGGACAGGACCTGGGAGCCGGGCGGCTGCGGAAGCCCGGGAAGGGAGGTCAGAGGGCCGAGGTGGGCTGAGAGAGACAGAAGTGGCCGTAAGAGTCGAGCAGGGAGAGTGTGCAAAGGGCGATTTCAGAGGTGGGAGTCTGAGCTGGAGAATAATCCTGACTCCAAAACCGCAGAGGTGCTATCTGCACCCCACGCGTTGTTTTGGGAGAGAAGCAGAAAGAACAAATTCCGTGGATTTTGCACAGGAGCCTGGTTATGCTGTAAGCCCGGAGACGCATTAACACATAGACTGCTTTCTTCATTAACTCTGACACGTTTCCTAGAACGATGGTTCGGGATAAAATGCTACTTCCAATATTCGGAATTACTCGTTCCGCTCTGCTCTGCCCTCAGCCCATCCATTCCGGCTCTGTCTCTAAATGTACGCGGTATATTCCCGAATGCAATGGCATTGCCCCAAATACTCGAACTCCGCACACAAACAAACAAACATTGAATAAAGTTACAAACGAGATTACGGCCAGAGTTATTTGTCCCTGCAGCAAGGCGTCAATTGTTCTAACTGATGTAGGGGCGCTAAGAGGATTTAAACCACGCGAATTTAATAAACCAGATTAGCAATAGGTGCTTCCCACAGATGCTGGGAACCGCACAGCACATCCACTCCGCGTTATCTATCAGAGCCCAGCGCTTCTTGAGAGGGCTGCGGGACATTTCGGAAGGATACAAGCGGGTTTCATACAAGCACAGTTTGTCCCCTCGAAAAAAAAACTTCCTATTCGCACTGAAGCTCCCGCTGCACGCCCACGGGCACACACACAGCAGTGGCTCAAACACACCGGGGAACACATTCCGGGATGTTACCTGTTGTGGTGCCATCGCTCCGCAGCGCTGTGCCGAAAGGGAGAGGGGAGCGGGTGAGGGCGGCGAGGGGCCCGGCGCACCTCGGGGCGGTGATTGGAAGCAGACCCGGCCGGGCTGCAGCGGATTTTCCCTCCCTCCGAAGGCTAAGAAGCCGATTTGGGAGTTTGAAGGGAATAGGTTTCAGCGTCCATATTTGTTCTGGTGCACTTGTAAAATGCGATTTGAAGAGGATCTTTAGCTCTCTGATTGTCTTTGTATTGTTTTTCTTGAAACGGATCTTTTGCCCTTAATGAATCCCCACACAGCTGGACAGCTCCTTCTCGGACACTGAGAGCGCTAACCCCAAACTGACCCCAATTTGACACCACAAGATGAAATTTTACCGCCTGTTAAAACCATTTCCAGCCCCTGCCAAAGGAGCTGGCTGTTGACTGAGATGCACTTCCACACCGGACACCTCATTTCTCTTTGGACTTTGGGGCCGATCTGAAAAAAAAAAAAAAGAAAAGAAAAAAAGAAAAGAAAAGAAAAAAGAAAGAAAGAAAGAAAAAAAAAAAAAAACAATAATAAAAAAGCCCAGCACACACCGCATCACCTCACCACTCACACTTGTCCTGGGAACAGCCTCTGCCGTGAAAGTGATGCACGAGAAATGGAAATTGGCCAATTTAATTTTCCCGAATTACTGTGTTTTAAAAGAAATATGTCACAACGCTGAAAATAAAAAAAAATAATAATAATTAAAAAGTAAATTTAAAATGACCTGAGGACGTAGAAGCCCCCCAGCCCTGGGTGCACGGATCCCATTTCCCTCCGAGCTCCCCAAAGCATCTTTGTTAGAGCTGCGTACTTTCACTGAAGGGTGCTACATTGACATTCTCTTTTAATGGTCAAACTGTAGCGCTTTATAACCGCATTCTCTGCGTGCCTTAATCCACTGGGATAGTGCAGAGGAAAAAGGCTTCGACTCAAGAAAAAAAAAAAAAAGGCATAAGAGCAAGAGGAACATGAAAGCCCTCCGTTTGCCAGATGAAATTTCACTTTCTCTCGAGTTAAAATCGTTTTGAAAACTTGGTCCCTGTCCCACACACAAGCGGTCGAGATAGTGTGGGGGGGGGTCATTGGTTTGGGGAAAAAAAAAAATAAATAAAAGCAAAACTGAGTAAATGAAAGGAGCTGCACAGAACAGAAGAAAAAAAATATCTTTAGCTGCTTTTTTTTTTTTTTTTTTTTTTTTTTTAACATCTTGGATTTTAGATTGCTCTCTAACAATTTCCTGCTCCGAAGAATCGGGACTTAAAGGAGCTCCTGTGAAAAACAGAATAATTAAAAAAAGAAGTCTAAAATGATATCCTAAACAATGACGTGCCTTCTGCTATGGGAGCAAAGTTGTGAAAAAACTTCTCTTTGAGAAGAAGAGTGGTGAAGTTCTCCCCAGTCTGAGATCTGAGCAAACACGGAGCCCTCAGAGGGACCGGATTACTGTTGCACGGCCGCGGGCCAGGGACAGAGCCCTTCTCTGTGCCACCGACCCTCTCGGAGCGAGGCGCACTCGGGCACAGCAGGGGGCACGGCTGCAAAATCCGTTTGGGAGCTGCAAATATTTACAACGCGTCCCTGAGCTTCCCGCATGGGCTGCGTCGCCATGAAGGGATGCCTCGGGAGTTTGGAAATCGGGCATCCTAGTGGCGGGGTGGGGGGTTGGGTAGTGGGGGGAAGAGAGAAGGAAAAAAAAAATCATAAAAAACAAATAGCATTCACCGCTGAGCAGATCTCTTAAAAATCTGTTCGAAATGTACAGCTGTAAAAGTAGGAAAAGATTTGCATAACCTCCTGCTCTGTAGGTCTCCGCGCACCCAAAGGATTAGTCGAGCATTCATTACCATGAATATCCTGAATTACGTTCCCGATTTATACGACAGAGTATAAAATACTGCACGAGCGTCCCCTCTTTTCCCTGCGAAACGCAACGACTTCACCACTGCTCAAAAGAAATCTCCATACTGAGGGCTTTCTACTCACCTCTCCTCCCAGTCCCGGGAAAGCCAGGCGCAGCCATTCGGTTGCTCTTAGGATTTAGCTTTAATCTCGGAGGAGATCCTCTCAGAAAAGCACTGCGGGGTCGAGCCCGGCTCCGGGCAGCGAACGAGGGCAGCTCCGGCCGACACCGGGGCCGACATCGGGGCCACTTCTCCCCTTCTCCAGCCCGCAGCCGCCGGGCCGGGTGCTGCCGGAGCTCGGGGGATGCCCACTGGCGTCCGTCAGCCCCACGCTATCTTTCTTTATATGTGAGGGCTGATTTCCCGCAGACATCATTGTTATGATGGCTCATTTAATCAAACTGTTTAATTGCTCCGGTAATCACTATCATCATCACAGGTACTCAATCATTCATCATTTTGGAGGGGTTTATTGACCTCTGGAGCTCATTCCCCGCGCCTATTAAAATCAGGCCAAATATCTGCAACTGCCCCCGAGTCATTTTCTTAAAGTTAAAAAAAAAAAAAAGAAAAAGAAAAAAAAAAAGAAAAAAAGAAAAAAGTTAAAATCGTCACTCTCATCCTGAAAAGCAACGCAAAACACGCCAACCCCTACCCGAATAAATCACATCGTTCTTATTTTTTTCTGCCGTGTATTTCTAAAAGCCACCTATGTACGAGGCCACATTCACCACCGGGTACACAATCATTGATAAATCCCGCTATTAACGGGATAGTCTGGTTTAGATTTTATGTGCAGGGGACCGTGAACGAGGCTGGGGGCTGGGGAGGACAAAACTGCAGCGATCGATAGTCGGAGGCTCGCTCCTCCCCTCACTGGAGGCGCCCCGTGATTGATGAGCCCGGGGAGCGCCGGTAATTGACTGCGCTAGGGTAAGGCATGCTCGGGCTGAGCGCGGCGATTGGCCGAGGGAGCATACCAAAATTACCGCGTGTGTGCGTGTGTGTTTGGAAAAGTTCATCTGGTGCTCGGGGCTGGGGGTGCATCCTCTCAATTCATTTGCCAAATCGTCCTCCTGTAATTAGCGCTCCCGTTAGAGGCATTACCGGGATCACACCCCGGCGCGCATCCCGTCGAGGTACGGCAAAGTCTACGGACGCGTCCACGCGAGTCCGCCGCTGCCCGCCGGCTCCGCTCGGAGGGAACGCGTACAGCGGCCGCGGCACATCTGGGTCTCTCCCGGCAGAGCCGAGCTGACCTCCGTTCCGAGCCCCTCTCCCACGCTCCGTTCGCAGCCCAGAAAGGGATTCCCCTTCCCTCCGCTCCCTCCCCCTCCCGAGCCATCCTCAGCTCTTGAGAGTTGCGATCACCCCACGCGGAGCGGTGCCCAACGCGCTCTCCCCGTGCCCGGACCGTTCATTCGTAGCCACGCTCAGCGCCCGCGCGGGACGCCCTCCTTCCTCCCCCCCCACCCCCTACGCCCGCCGCCTCCCGCAGCGCAGCCCCGCGCCCCCTGCGCACCCCTCGCGGCGGCGGCGGGAGCCGGAGAGCCCCATAAATAATGCAGCGCGTAAATCAGAGCCTGAGCATCGCGGTTCATCGGAAGGTATTTCGGTGCTAAAAGAATCTAGCGCAAACCAACCCGGGGCCGGGCTCCTATCGCACTTTTCTTCTCGCTCTCCGCAGTTTTCCCCTGCCTCTCCCCCCTCTCGCACACACGCACTCTCCCCGTCCTTCCTCCCCTGCCTCCCTCCCTCCCTGCTCCCTCCCTCCCCGCTCCCTCCCTCCCTCTCGCACGCTCTCTCCTTCCTACACGCGCTGCCTCGCTCGGGGCAGGGGCTGTGCGCGGCTCCCCCCGCGCGGCGCTGCAGCCGCCCCGCCGGGCGCTGCCATCCGCGGCGCTCCGCCGGCCGGGGCCACCCCGCGCTCGCCGCTCCCTGCAGCCTCTCCCCGCCGCCGCCGCCGCCGCGCCCCGCTCCCGCCGCCGCCGCTCCCCGCCGCCGCCGCCGCCGCCGCCGCGCTGCAGGACTGGCTATGGCCACCGCCACTTCCGGGTTCCGTCACTTCATTCTCCCGCCGATCAGCGCTGCAAAACTGAGCCTCTTCTATAAGGCAGCCGGCAGCCAACCTGCCAGCACTCACTGACACTCGCTCATCTCCGAGCGCGGGGAGAGAGGGAGACAAAATACCTACCGGGAAAAAAGGAGAGAGGGGGCAGTCCGCGCTTTGCAAACTATTCCATTTTTCTTCGCATCTTTCCCCACCCCCCTTCACAGTACTTAAAAAAAAAAAAAACAACAGAAAAAAAAAACAACCCTGTAGCGATCCTAAAAGGCAAAACCCGAGCGCGGAGTTACTGGAAGAAGAAACCGGGGTTAAAAAGATTCCTCCTCTCTTCTTCATCATCATCAACCATCACTCATTCACTACCTTGACATTCCCTGGCTTTGATTGACAGCTGGAGTGGCAAAAAGCCATGAGACACGACAGTTCGGTTCCATGTGGGCTGCTGACGGGCCGATCGTAACCCGCACGGTGGGGGCTTGACCGTGTGTGTGGTTTTTTTTTTTTTTTTTTTTTTTTTTTTTTTTTTTTTTTTTGGTACGTAGAGAAAGAAAAAAGGAAAAAGAGAAAGAAAAAGGAAAGAGAGAGAAAAAAGAAGAAATACACAGAAACTCATCGTGTTTGCTGGCTGTTTTTTGTGCGTTCTCGTTGCTGGTGGTGGTGGTGGTGGTATTTCCCCGTACCGGAGGATAGGAGAAGTCTGTAAGTGGGTGGCAAAAAAAAAAAAAAAAAAAAAAAAAAAAAAAAAAAAAAAAAGACTCTTCTTCACTCTAAATCACTTTCTTTGCTGGACTGGGACACTGGGATATTAAATATACGGCACATCCAGGAGTTTATTGGAGCGCAGACTGATGGCGCAAAGGGTAGGTTTAAATCTCCAACCCTTACCTATAGATAAATCCTCCCTAAGAGGGGCCTGTCCGATTTGCTCTCCGCCGGTGCTGCTGCTGATGGCGGCCCCTGTTAGCCAGCAGAGCCCGGGTGATCCCCGCGCTTGCCGTGCGTGTGCGTGAGTGCTGTGCGTGTGCCTCTCCTCGCGGTTGTTCCACGCTCGCTCGTCGCAGCCGTTCCCCGCAGCGCCGCTCCGCTCCCGGCTCGCAGGGAGCTGCCTCGGGAAGCGCTGCGGCCGGGTGTGCACATATACGGGCGTGGATATATGTGTGCATATAGAGCGGCTGCTTTTTTTTTTTTTTTTTTTTTTTTTTTTTTTTTTTTTTTTGTCTCTGGCTTTGACAAGACAAGGGGAATTGCTGCTAAATAATGTTTCTGGTAACTTTCCGATTATTTCCCCCTTTACCTCCCGCCCCCTCCGATGCACCCTACCTCTGCTCTCCCCTTCCCGGCGCTGATTTATTTCTCGAGCCGCTTCGGATTCTGCTTCTTTATTCCTTCATATGGTTTTTTTTTTCTCCTTCCTTCCTAACGCGGAGCGGCTCTGGCTTCTCCCCTCGCTTCCTTCCTTCCCCGCGACCCGGCCGGGCTGCCCCCGCCGCGGGCAGCCCCGCACCCCGCACCCCAGCGCTCTCCCCTCTCTCTCCTTCTCGCACTCCGCGCCCCGCTCAGCCCCCCCGGCTCCGCTCCGGGCCGATCCCTCCGCACGTTCCCTTCTCTCCGTTACGGCTGTTCCCGGGTTGTTGTGCTCTGCTGGCGCCTGGCCGGGTGCTCCACTCTCTTCTGACTTTTGTTGTTGTTGTTTGTTTGTTTGTTTTTTTTATCCCCCCCTCCTCCCCCCCTCCCTTCCCCTCTTTCTCCCTCTCTCTTTCTTCCGGCCCGCGCTGACAGTACGATGAGCTACCCCACTACGGCGGGATGGACGGCGTAGGGGTGCCGGCGTCCATGTACGGGGACCCGCACGCCCCCCGGCCGATCCCCCCGGTGCACCACCTCAACCATGGGCCGCCGCTACATGCCGGACAGCACTACGGCGCCCACGCCCCGCACCCCAACGTCATGCCGGCCAGCATGGGCTCCGCTGTCAACGACGCTCTGAAGCGGGACAAGGATGCGATCTACGGGTAGGCACAGCAGGGCCCGGGCCGGCAGCGGGAGGGCAGCGCGGAGCGGCGCCGGGGGAGCGCCCTGGGGCCGGAGTGGCGCGGAGGGGGGCGCGGAGCCGGGGCCCGGCTGCGGTGGCAGCGCCCCGGGAGGCGGCCGCGGGGCACCGCGCGAGGAAGGCCCCGGGGGTGCTGCCCTGGTTGATTTTTTTTTTTTTTTTTTGCCCCCTGGTTTGTTTTTTCTTTCTCTTCTTCTCTTTTCTTTTTCTTTTTTTCTTTTTTCTTTTTTTCTTTTTTTTCTTTTTTTTTTTTTTTTTTCTGAGGTTGTTTTTGTCTCGCTCCGAAGGCCAGGGCAGCACTTCAGGCTCGCGGTGTTCTGAGTTTGGGTGGAAGAAGTGTAGTGTTGGTGCTTTACTCTGTGCCACAATACTGTGCTGTAAATAAAGGGCTGCTCTGATCACGGGCGAAACAGGAGGGATTCGCTGCCCACGAGCTGTTCTTTCCCGAGAACGGAGCATTGAGCATTGGTGGCAGCGTGGAGCTCTGTGTGGAGCAGATAAAGGGTGCGGGGAGGAAGAGCAGTGCGGCCTCGTGCGCTGCCGGGGGGCACCGAGTACTCCCTTTTTAAAAGAAACCCCCAGTTATCCCGAAGGAGAGAGTGCGGTGCGCGGTGGAGTGTGGGCCTTGCTCAGACCCAAACAAGAGAGCACACCAGCCGAGTCCTCATGCTCAGCACGCAGATCAGATATTTTTTCCTGACTGCACCAACTATGGGAAAATATTCGGCGAAGCGCTGCCGCCCCCTGCCCCCTCCCCGCGCCCTGCTCGGACACTGCTGTTTGGCCCCGGGTGCTGCGAGGCCAGGGAACTTCAGTGCAGTGCTACTAGCAGGCCCCTTGCGAAAATAAAATCCCGTTCCGAGCGGTTCGCAGTTTGCCTGCCCGCGGTGCGCCCTGTAGGTCATAGCTGGAGAGGAGGACTGGGAACTCCGCGTTTTGCGTTATTTTAAACCGCGGTGCAGAGAGGAGGTTCCCGGGAGAGGAGCGAGGCGCTGGGCCGGGCACTCTGTCCGCGGGGGCTGCACAGGGGATGCGTTGGGGCTTTCGCGGTTGCCGAAAGAAACAAGACCCCAAACCCGCAAAAACCACGTTTTTATTTCAAAATGGGCTTCTGCCCCGCTCCTCCCGAAGCGATATTGGGAGTCTGCAGAGCGTGTCCGCGTGTCCGTGCGTGTCCGTGCGTTTCCAAATTACTTGTTGATCAGAGCTCTTCTTCCCCCCTCTCCCCCACCCCCCTCCCGCCCTTTGTGTGCCACTGCCCGGTAGGCACCCGCTGTTTCCCCTCCTCGCCCTGGTCTTTGAGAAGTGCGAGCTGGCGACCTGCACGCCCCGGGAGCCCGGCGTGGCCGGCGGGGACGTCTGCTCCTCCGACTCCTTCAACGAGGACATCGCCGTCTTCGCCAAGCAGGTCCGGCACCGCTCCCCCCGGGGCCCCCCTCGGTGGGGGCGGGAGGGGGCGGCGGGTGCCCTCCGGGCCGGGTCCTCACCCCGTGCCCGATGGAAGGGGCCGTGGATGAGGATCGGGGGGAGGCTGCAAAGAGGGGATCCCTAGGGCTGGAGGAAGAAGCCACAACCCACGCCGCTTTTCCTTCTTCTCGTAGGTCCGCGCTGAAAAACCACTTTTTTCTTCAAACCCAGAGTTGGACAATTTGGTAAGGCCTCACCCCTGCGCCCGCCGTCCTCCGCCCGCCCCTAGTCCCGGACAGCGCCCACCGAGCGGGACAGGAGGCGGCCGGGCCAGGAGGGCTTCCCGCCTCCCTGAGGGGTTCCGAGGGCCGCGCTCGGGGCGAGCCGGGGCAAACGCTCCGGCCCTGGCGTGCCGCGAAGCGGGCTTAGAAGCCGCGGGAAGCCAAAGTGAAGGAAATAACTGCTTAAGAAGAGGGAGCTGGAGATTTCTAGCGTTAATTCTTTTGCTAATGTGAACGATTTCAATATTCAAAGTGCCTAAATCCTCTTGTAAAGAAGACGCCAAACTATTCATCTCCCTCCTCCCCTTTCTTCCCCGGGCGGTGGGGGGGTGAGAGCGTGTGTTCGGCCCTCCGCGGCCCCTCCTAGAGCAGAGGAAGAGTCTCTGCTTCACCCCTCACCCCGAATCAATCTGATAGAAACCGAGTACTCGGGATAAAGCTGATTCATATCGCTCAGGCGTGACGGAGGGGTTGAGATCCATGGGAATGACCACCGCCCTGACAACTCCCCCAACACCTTTGGGGTCGCACCCCCGAGCTCCTTTCTCCCACCTAACCCCTGCTCCAACTCTCTTGCAGATGATCCAAGCAATACAAGTACTAAGGTTCCACCTCCTGGAGTTAGAGAAGGTAAGAGGCACTGGGATTGGTGCAGGCCGTCCCCTGTCCCGGCCCTGGACCGAGCGGGCACACGGCCGGGAGTGAGGGAGCGCTGGACACCATAACCTGTGCCACCGGAGCATGTGACACCGGCAGCCATGCCCAGCCCGGCCCGGCATTTTTTTGTTCTGTGTAATTTCAACCGAGTCATTAAATCTATACATTATTAAACCCGTGACATCCTCCTTACCCCTTCTCTCGGCAGAAGCTCTTTTCCTGACTCGGAAACGCTATGTTTAACCAAAAGAGAAATGCAAGCCCTCCCGCTTCCCTCCCGCTCCGCCAGGCGCATTAACCCCAAACGAGCAGTAAATGTTTGGAGGAGGCAGGGGGCCCTGCATGGTGCGGGAGGGGCTGTGCCCGCGCCGGGAGCGCCTTTCCCAGAACCTCACCAGCTCTCCCCGGACTGACCTGGCCCATTCCCGAGCCCCACGGTCCTGAGCTCGTAGCTGGCCCGGCCCGGAATTACCGTCGGACTGCGGCTCCTTCCGCTGGGGGAGAGGCACATCGGGTTTGCCCCGCACGCTGGGCTGAGCACACTATCTCTCTCTCTGTAACTTGTTGCTGCGGCAAGTCTCAGGAGAATAATATGCGCTGCAACAATTTCTCTATTGTTTCCTTGCCTTCAACTATTGTGCCCCTTAATTAGAGTTACTCGTGGAGGAGCTCAGAGTGTGTTCTTGCTCCCAAAAAGAGCTGCAATCTGATAGCTTGCCCTTACTGATGCTATCACTCCTGTTGCTGCTTTCAGGTTCACGAATTGTGCGATAACTTCTGCCATCGGTACATTAGTTGTTTGAAAGGAAAAATGCCAATAGACCTCGTTATCGATGAAAGGGATGGCAGCTCCAAGTCAGACCATGAGGAACTCTCAGGATCTTCCACAAATTTAGCCGACCATGTAAGTCCTTCTGATTTCTTCATGGCACTTTCTGACACTTTCAAGTTGTTCAGAGGACTGGTCCCTGGTTTCATTGTCTGTGGCTGTTGTTTGTTGGTACTGTTTCCACCTTTAGTAAGGTTGGATCCCACCTTTAGGCCTTCCCTCTCGGTTTCTAAAGTTGTAAAAATGTGAAACTTGCCTTCTGTTTCCAACCGCGAGTCTGCAGTGGTTGGTAAAGTTTGCTGGCCCAGGCGACTCGGGAAGGCAGCAAACTGGTGTGGTGCTCGGTGCTTTTTGTCCTTCTTTGCCATCTCTGTAGTCTATGCAGCAACACAGGAAAACAGAGAGAAGAAAGTTAGGAAGAAAGTTTGCTGCTCTCCTCCCCCCTCCCCTCTGGCGGGGATGACAAGTGATGAGAATTATTGGCAATACTACATTGCATTAAAGAAGGGGGTTAGCATATGAGAGTTTCCAATGCTTGTGCTTTAGAGCAGCTTATTGTCAGAATATGGACTTATTGCCAAACGCCTGAAGCATCTTCATAATAAAAGACAGTAACCTTGATGAAGCAATTATTAACAATGTATTACAGAAAGCTGGAGAGAACGATGATGGAGTAACTGTAGGTTAGTGGTTGATTTTAACACTTGCGGAGTTGGTGAATTCATGCTATGTGTGTAGGACTGAAGTTGGTGTGCGTGGTGAGCAGAGAGCCTTTGTTTTTCCGGGATGGGAGCAGCTCTGGTGACACTCAGGAACACGGAGAGGAAGAGAGACCTCGGGATGTGCAGGGAAAGATTGCAGCTGGTACCGCAGAGAGGGAGTGGAGAGCTCTGGTTAAAAAGAGTGGGTGTGAACTCTGGTTTATTTATAGGAAACGCATCCCTAGGGGGGAAAGGGGGTTTACGCAGTTTTAGATTCAATTGAACTCATAATCTAAATGATACAGTCTAATATTTTAGCAGTTGAAATATTAATTTAACACCCGGTGTGAAGTTAACCATGCTCTGCACAGACGCCCGCCCTCATTTCCCTGCGCGTTAAGCAGAGCAGCTCTCAGCCCAGGGAGAAGCAGCTTTCCAGGAGCTTTTGTTTCCTTTGAAAACACGTTGTTTGTGTGTGTGTTTGGTAATTGCATTAGACCTGGACTGAAGCTGAATTGGGAGATGATCATAAATTCTCCTAAACACCCCTCTCCTGGTATTGCTTAGTTCCAGAGCCCTGGAAATATTTTTGAAGCCAAGACTTAGCTTTCATTTTCTCATTTGCGTGAGGTAAACATTGCAGAACAAGATTCCTATGATGCTGTGCATTTGAAATCTATTATTTTGAGGGGAAAAATGTATACACAGTGGTCCCTGAAAGTTTCTCCGCTTGTCAGTTATCTCACATGTAGATAATAAAGTCTATGAGGCATGACACTGTTTCAAAAATATTTGTTTTATGGCATTTTACAACCCTAAATGCGCGTGCATAAGTATTATGGAGGAGTAGGAGAAAAGAAATTAGAGTGAGTGGCACCCTGAAAGCTATAGGGTCATTGTGTATAATTCAGAGCAATAGAAGAAAAAAAAAAAAAACCTCCATGTTTTTCTAGTACGGTTTCTTTACAAGAGTGTGTTTCAAGTGGAAGTGTAGAAATGGAGCATGCTTATGTTTATATTGAGGAGATTAGATAAACTAGCCTGTTTAGGGTTCTGGCAGATGGCGAATGCTCAAGCCAATTTGCAGTGCTCCATTATAATATTTAAATTCACACACAATGATAGGACAGGGGTGGAGGGGGTTAGCATTTTGATAATTTGATAACCATTATCTTCCCTAAGAAGAATCTCCTTTTATTTTTTGTGGCCCAAAAAGCAAACTCAAATAAATATGACAACCCATTTATCTTACACCCGTTAGGGTTTACCACTTCATTGGGTATTATAATTTAAAGCCTTTTATTTCCTGGAGATTTGAGCTATAACATTTTTACTTTAGCCCCCTGCTATTTGTTTTGAAAGGAAGCAATAATTTGTGCAACCAGAACACCAACTGGGAAATGAAGAGTTGTATCACATAGTTACATTTTATTCATGCGTTTTGGGAAATGTGTCTCCTTACTGGATTTTTTATTTTTTTATTTTTTTAAAAATATATTAGCTTGTTTTCTCAACAAAACTTTAACACTGTTTTACAGCTTGGTCAAGCTACTGTTTATGTACACATTGGTGTTTACATTGTACAAGGCTGCAGCAGGAAGAAATCTTTTGTTTGTAAAGTAGGAAAAGCTTTAAAAATTGCTAATATAAACATGCATGACTATCAAAAAGCATGCTATCATTTGCAAGCATCTACCTGAAAATGTAATAGTTCAAGCATGCAAATTTGTCCAATTTGACTCTCCAGGTTTATTTTTTCATTTGCTTTGATATGCATATTTAATATATAGCCCCAGGCTAGATCTCATTTGGTGAAAGTTGGTGCAGGGGTGATGATGAGCCACTTCAGAGGGACAGAGACAGCATGTTGTTTCCTCTGTTTTATGTATTGGCCCACTATTCTGATCCAGGGGTCTTCCCCTCATGGTTTTATTTGCACATGAAATACCAGGAGCAGCTCTGCTGATTGGCTGTGAATAATGATAGCCAAAAAGCAGTGTAGTTGCATTTGTTGTGTGCCAAGGTTTCTCCTGTGGAGGTGACAGTTTGTGACAGCTGTTTGACACCCCAAAAATCCACACACCTCTGTTCTTATTAAGCGGTATAAAGCTACATCCTGTGTGTGTGTTTTCTGTGTGTGCAAGGGCTGGCAGCAGTGACAGTGGCAGAGTGGAACCGACACCTAATGCAGCTCTCATTTTCGTTCCTTGGCTAGACCTGAAAATTGCCATAAGTAACAAAAAGAGCGATGGGATTAGCCGATATTTACCACAGCACTTCAACTGGGATGCTGAGATATAACGCTTCCCCTTTCAAAATCTGCTGCTGTATTATTTATATAACTTAGCTGGAAACCAAAAGCAAAATCAACAAAGGAATGAACTCTTCAGAGGCATACCTGTGCTGGAAAGAGGAGACATCTGTACGTGGTTGTGCTGTATGTGTTTGGCAATAAATGTGTACATCGAATTTTGTTTTAGTGCGCTATTAACTGTTATGTAATACAGTAAGTGTAAGGGGTCCGGGGACTTAGAAGATCAAATAGTGTAGCTCTGGCCACAAGAAGCTGAAACTTTTGTTATTACTCTGCTGTGTTTAGTAAATATAACAGCCCATAATTAGTGTTTGAATTTTTAACACCCTCGTATTTTTTTTATTGCTCTGAGGTATTAGCTGTAGATGGGAAGAAGGTAATTACAGCTATGCCCTGGCTGAACCAGATCAGTAAGGAAAGAAAAAATGGAAAGAAACCTTTCCAGCTGCAATTCGAGTCAAGTCTCCCAACACAGACAATTTATTATTGTTCAATATAAACACGCTGGGCCCTATCCCACATTCTGCGTTCAGCCTAAAAGATCTGTTGAGATTGCCAACAAATCTCATTTTTCTTTTCTTTCCAGCTATTCAAATCTGGAAAAAAGTGATGCCTGTAAAATTTGGGGATTTAAAAAACTTTTTTTTTTTTTCCCCAGCCCCCCCAGCATAAATTATAGTTTGTACTTTAGTTCCATTTCTTTTGTACCTGATCTCACCTGATGCCATACAATTTTTCCTTTAGCACAGTCTACTTTGAAGCCTAGAAATTTTCCTGTAGAAATTTATGGCTCTCCTTCCTCTGGCTTTCATGGGAGCAGGATTCGGGCCTCAGTCTTCTTGATATTTGTTTATAAGTTATAGTCAATTTGCAGCTGAGAGGTAATAATATACAGATCATCATTCATAAAATATAATTAAAAATGGATAGAAATATACATACGTCTCATTTTTTATAAAAGGACTGTTGACAGGTCAGAAATCTGATGCCTTAGCTGTAGAAGAGAAATATTAGTCAGAGTATTAAACCTTTCAGCTCTCACATGAGGAGATATGTATATTTTGTACTTTTGGACATACAGACATTTTGTGTTTCTTTCACATTTCTTATTGAAGAATGGCCTGTGCAAATTTCTGATGTCTGCTTGCAGACGAGAAAAAATAAAAATCAGTTCCAGCTATATAATTAAACCTTTTGGTAGGGTCTGACTGAGGAAATTGCTGCTGGGCTGGTGCTGCGCTCCTCAGGCACGCAGCCCTGGCGGACCTGGGTGGGAATGCTGAGCAGACCCCAGAGGTGCCCTTCCTGTCTGTAGTGGGTCAGAAGGGAAACCAGGGAGCTCACTGCAAAGAAGAAAAAGGACAAACTTTTTTCTTTCGTAACCAAATTTCTCAGTGCGTGGTTTAGGACTTAGGATGTCACTTAGGCCCCTTGGTCCTGAAAGACTGACGGGCATCAGGAAGTTTTCAAGACAACACAGAACATCGTGTATTTGTTCTTTTTGATGGGCACTGCTGAGACAAGTTACCAGGCATCTCACAATCGAATATTTTAATTTTAATTCGGGTTCTCTCTATTTGAAATGACATTGTAGTTCATCATCTATTTGATGCCGGTGTACCCTCTTTGGTTTGAGTTGTCTATCATTCTAGATGAAGTGTAGCCACACAGAACGATGTAGAAGGACAACTAAAAAAACAACAAAAACCTGATTTTTCAAGTCTCACTTCTTTACTGACAGGTGGATTATATGTCTGATTTCAATCTGAACTGAAAAATACAAAGCATGTAGTTTTAAGAGCGTTGCCACATTCTAGGAGTGCCAAAAATTCCTCTAGACAACTTTACTCAAATGCGAAGCCAAGGGACAAGAATGTCAAAATTAAAAATTGTACACGTGTAGATATGTACAGAAATATCTGATGGAACACAATACATTCTGTTTTGTTTCACTTGTGCAATTCACATACAATTTAGTTATTAAATCACACTGAATACGCACCTGTAGGAAAACATACCTTGGTAATATCAGGAGAAGCCTTTAAAAAAAAAACATACGCAATTTTCCACAGCCCATTTACTTATTGAGAGTTCCTTTATGTAATAAGTTTATTTTTGCCTCGTTCCACAGCAGCCTCTAAGATATCATCCTGTCCATCTGAAACACACACACAAGTGCACACGCACAAACGCACATGCATGTATGCATAGGGGTTCTTACGCCTGGTGTAGCATGCCATCTTTTGATACACCGTGGTACAGAGGGATAGATTTTTGTGGCATTGGTCACACCAGTAATTCCACCGTTGTTTACAGGCATTGCTTGTAAGAAGAAAGTGGGCAGGATTTGGCTTGTATTTAGTGAGGAGAATGCCACCTATGTCAGTAGTTCTGTTCAGGTTTGTGTTTGAAAAATTAATTTACAAAAGCAACCTCCAGACCTTCGATTCCACCCCTGTTAACAGAGAGTCCTACAGATATTGCAGTTTCTTTCAGGAAAGCAAGTCATGCTTTATTTGTTCACACAAGATAAATGGTTTTGTCCATTTCATCTGATAAAATTTAAGGCCCTGATCCCGTCATGGCTGTGTACTCCAAATGCTGGTTAACGTCTGTGAGCCAATTTCTGCTCAACGTACTCACATGGATATCAGCTGGCCTGATTGATCTGACTTCCAGTTACAAATAAGAAGCAAATTCCTTATGGTTAATTGAGTCTTTAATATCGCCATAAAAAACACTGTGAGATCAGAATCAGCTGCAGAGGGACTGTGTACACTCCCAAAAATTTTGCCAGACTTTGCCCAGTGGTGATTCTGGGCATGCAAAGTAACAATTGCAATTTGGCTGAAGGTTGTCCTCTATCAAATCTCTCTGTTACAACACCTCTGTTCAAGAAATCCTGCAGCAATTAAAAAACTCATACAGTTTCCACCAGATCTGCAGAATTAACTAAAGTGTAATGCACCAGACTGCTTTGTATACCAAGACACTCTTGTCCTTTCTGCTGCTCTTTTCTAGATTTAGCAAAATTCAGCGATGGTGATAAATCAATTTTATTTTATTTATTATTTTTTTTAACTTCCAAGGGAAAAAACACTGGTAAAATTATGTTTTCTAGGGAAAGCTGTGTGTGTAAATGAGAAACAGTGGATAGCAGTAGAGTGATCTCCTGTGGCCCTGCTAGTACAAGCTTTCCCCATATTGTCTCCTGCTTTTATATTAATTACAACTTGCATTATCAGCTGTGAGTCTGTAGCCCAGCAAATAGAAAATACTGCCCCTGGAGACCTAGCTTCTTGTATCTATTTTCCATCTCTTTCTATTGTGCTCTGCTCAGTATTCACTGCTTTTCTCTTGATAACACTGCTCTTTAACACAATTAGGTAAGAGCAAGAGGAGCATCATATTTGACTCCCAGTTATTAAAACTATTGGGAATAGGCATGTGTGCTATTTACCTTCTGTGGTACAAGTCATTAGTTTAGGTCATATGTGTGTGAACGTTTCATCGTGTACAGGCAAACACAAAACAGGTGATTGTATTTTAGCAAGCATCATCCATGCTCTTTGGTATGTTTCTGTAAAGCATATTACTAAACCTTGCAGAAAGATATGAGAAGCTATGCAAATAGTTTGTATAATTCATGTTATCTATTTGTTTTTCTCTTCTTTACAATACAATAACTTAATACAAATTTCATGGGAAAAATGAAATAGAAAATTAGAATTATTACTGAAGGGCTTTGTATCAGGATGGATTTCTCCAAATTATACTGATAAAACGTATCTAGTGAAGCACACTTTAGGTCTCTCATTGTTTTTTTGTTTCGTTTTCTTGATGATGAAGATGTACATATAAATACTTGTAATCAGGCATTTGGCGAGGAAGTTTTCTTGAGGGATGAAAAGTTGGAAACAGTTTAGGGCAAGAAAGACACTGCACAATGATTCTAGTCCAATGAAAAAGAATTCTGTCATTTTTATGAGGCTGTAAACTCCACCCCGAGAGTTATTCATCATTTTTAAAATAATATTAGAGCGTAGCTGCTTCCCTTGCTTTTAGACTCTTCCAAAATTCTACCGTTGTCTCTTGTAAATACTCCAGCTAACTACTTCTATTTTTCAAGAAAATTCTGCCAAATTGCTTCCTCGAGAAAACTATGTTGCAAAAAATATATTAAATTTCCAATCAGTCCACCCTGTCTTTCCAAAACCGAATGTACAAACTGAGGTCAGGAACAACTCAGCCTGGTAGGGACAGCAAGAGTTTTCAGCTGCAGGAAGTCTTATTTATTGAGCCTTTCCAAATCAGCACATTTCTGAAACATAAAGGCTGGTCTAAGCTTTTGAAATACCCTATGATAGGTTTTGGATGGCATTTGCCTTAAAACATAACTGAGGTGTTACCAGTTAATTATTGTAATTTTCTTATGTGTGATAAGGAGCTCCAACAGCAGCCAGCTTAAGAGAGCCTGCAGTGCATAAAATTAACATACCTCACTGTGTTCCCTGAAAAGTTTAGCCTAGGTGAACATGTTGCAATTATTACATTTTCTAAAAGAAGGTTCCAGCCTGGTGTTGTTGGAGAGCTAAACTCATGCTATGCTATTGTTTCTTTTCTTTTTCATGTATTTCTTCTAGCTCTTTATCTGATTACCATCCGGCAAACAGCTGACGCTAAGAGGCTGCAGAGGGCTGAAGAGCTCCTGTCTGCTGTTTGCCTTCAGCTTGAAGCTATTTGAGTGGCTTCCTAACTCAGAGATAAAAAGAGAAGCTCATAGGCACAACTGTGTTTTAATCGAGGCTGTAAAGAGACTTACTCAGTTTTTGCATTTTATTTCCATCTGAACTTTTTGGGAACCTTATTTCAACTGTGATTTTTTTATTTTTTTATTTTTTTTTAATAACATCTGGGCTTCCTGAACTTTCAAGCCTTCTCACTGTTCTTTTTCTGCATCTTCGCACCTGATTCTGTAAAATGATGGTAAAGCTTTTGTATTTTCTGAAATGAAATTGTGGAGGCTTACAGCATTAATAAGAATTCCAGAGACCTAATTAATTTAACAACAACAAGGAATATAAAATTTCATTGTGGTTATTACTATTTTTCTCTTGTGGGTCTATGTGAGAGAAGGAGATTGGTCTCACAGGTTTTGAAAGGGTGGTGGTTTTATACCGTAAATGCTATTGTGCTGTCAATTGTGCTGATAGGTGAGGTGAATTTAAGATCGTGGACTGTCATCTGATCTGCTTATATCTTCCTGCTCTGGAGCCCCATACGTATGTGCATGTGTGTGTTTGTGTAAGGTGAAGGGGGATTTGGATCCTTCTCACCCTTTGGTCACCTGGAGCTTTATTCAGAGCCTTTTGAAGTCATAGGCTCTTCCCTTTGTCTCTGCTGTGATCTGGGTCAGGCCCATTAGATTTATGTTACTGGGTTTTGCTGCAAGACGTTCTTTGGCAGTTCTATTTTATGTTGCTATAGAGCATGTGGTACTAATCAGCACTAGGAGATTACTTTGAGATGTTTCATTATATATTTGGGGACCTGATTCCAATCACACTTACACTGAATTTTACAATGGGTAAATCAGATGATTTTGTTGAACTTATTCCTACTGCACATTGGGGTAGATGAGGTCAGAATTCGTCCCACTGAAATAATTTAACAAAACTTGTCAATTGCTGCTTTGGGGCTCTCCTTATGTTTTAATAGCTCAATGTTATTTCATAAGGCACAATTTGTATGCAGTCAGACCTAAGAAACAATTTTTTTGGGGGGGGAGGGGGTTAGCTTTTGGAGGTTGAGGGGGATTTGTTGTTTGCTTTGGTTTTGGATTATTATAACACGCTTGATTTAAGTTGTCACATGCAGGTGACAAGTAATGCAGGTCCAGCCCCTAGTCTGATCTGTTTCATGTGTTCTTGTTCTCCTTTTCTGCCAGAGGAAATTCCATCTCTTGCCTGCCTTCATGTGGTGCTGATAAAGCTCTTCCTGTACAGTAGAATTCCTGTTTTCCTTTAAGCAACAGCAGGGTATTGGGAATGATCAGGAAAGGGGAGGAGGACAGGAGGAGAATACACTCAACAAAGTAGCGCTAAACTGTAACATTAACTTTTCCTCACTTATCCCTTTAAATAACAGCTCCTCACTTCAGGAAAGCCAATACTCAATAAATTAGAAAGCTATCATGAATGATGTGAATAAAGTACAGTGGTTGAGGACTTACTTAGCCAAGTTTTACGAACTCTGTATGTCTGTCTTCTGTATTCTCTTTTGTCGTGTTTTGTGCATAGTAATATGGAAAGAATTACATAAAAATCGCTATACGTGTTATTTTAGGTAATTACCTGGTGGTTATTCTTGACAATGCTTGTAAGCGAACTGTTAGAGTGATACAGCTAGGAAATATTTGAAATGTGTCACATCAACGTGGTGGTTGGGAGTAAGGAAACATCTTCATGTTATAATGCATTTCAGAAGCAGCTTGCTTTTTTTCCTGCGTCTTTGTATTTGCCTCAACTTTTTTCCACTGCACAGACCAGTGAGAGAATAGGGTGGGAGGGCACATCCCTCTTTCATACGCATTCTCTACTTCTTGAAAACAGTTTCCCTCCTCTTCCTCTCTCCTCCCATCTCTCATCAGTCTGGAAAAACAAAGTGTGGAGAGAGAGTTTACATGACTACTGCCCTGATGTGAGCACTCAGTACCATAAACTGTGTAGGTTGGTTGGTGTTCTTCTCCAAGACCCCCTGTAGCTTATTAAGGAACATACATATAAATGTGTATATGTTACTATTTTATTTCTACTTTTTTGAACGTGTCCTTTATTTTACTAAATGAATCCTTGTACCTCCTCTGTTTGTCTTTGCTGAAGAATTATTACACTGTGCAAACAGTATCAGTATTTGGCACGTTTCACAAATGCTAATGTGTATACTTTTCCCCCCTCTCCTCCCCTCTTTTCCTGGTTTTCTTTCTGTTCTTCATTTGCTGTTGGAATGGGAACTGTGGAAAAAATTCCTTGGCACTCTGACACCAGAATCCTTCATCTTGGAGAGACCACGATGATGCAACCTCAACGCACTCAGCAGGCACACCGGGGCCCTCCAGTGGGGGCCATGCTTCCCAGAGTGGAGACAACAGCAGCGAGCAAGGTAAAAGGTCAAACTTTTTCCCTGTGCAAAGTAGGCATGACTAAAATAACTTCAGCTTTTTTATTATATCAGTACATCTGCCTTAGAGTAAACATGGAGTGGCGGACTTGCAGTATAATCAGCTGTAACTTAGGGAGACGGTATTTCCTTTTCTTAACCCACTTAGCTGCATTTTATTATTATTTCAAAGAAAAATATCTAATCTTCAAACAAGCTTTGTAATAACAATTGATTAGTTCTGCCAATTCCTTTACAAATTTGGTTATCTACAGTTTATTTTTGTGTGGTGTAAGTAAATATAATGACAGACATACTCCCCAGCTGTGTTGCAGTAGTTTGAGCTGGGCTATAGACACAGAATTTAACCTATAGTTTTATATGGGGAAAGGTTGCCTGCATAATGTTATCAAACTGCTAACTTGAAGTAGGTACAAAACTCAAACAGGACAGAAAATGTTTCTTGCAATGTTTACTTGTACGGACTCGTGTCTGCTTCTGAAAATCTTGATTCTGAATAGTAAAAGGAGATGTACCTGAACTACAAAACCTTTGTTGTGTCTGTGCAATGAATTCCTCTCCAGGGTTCTGGGGGTTTGATTATTATTTTAGGTCTTCTTGTTTTATTTCCTATTGCCTTGCACTTTGTGTGTGGTCATCTGCATCCATGCTGAGTAAGTGTCAAAAGCTGTCATCTTGATACGATAGTGTTTTACACTTGCCTGTTAGAAGCATTAGTGGCTCCAGCAGGTGTGAGTCTCAAGCCTCAAGAACTAAAGAGTGGGGTAAAGATGGGCTACTGCCACATGTGGACTCTTGCTCAGAATGATGATCTTTAAGAGCAAAGCTTGTGGGAACCCCTCTTGTTTTTTTTTCTTTGTTGTTACACTAATTCTCAGCTGACAAATATGACACTACCCTTACAAGGCCTTATGACTCACTCCCTCCACCTGCATCTGTCACATTTTGCCACTGCTGTTGCCCTCACTTGGTGGTCACCCATATACCATACAGCCAGGTGACAGATGTGTGATCCTGCTAGCTGCGTGGGAGGAGCAGAGTGGAGTGGCCTTCAAGGCTGCAGGCCTGATGTTGCAGGGGCTCCCATGTGGTTCGTGCTATGCCTGGATGGCTACACTGCTGCAGCATTTTACCTCTCTCATGAGGCTGCTGTATGGCAGGGAGCTGCCCAATCTCCCTCACAACCAGGTGTCTCAAGTGCAACCTGTGACATTTGTCTCTCAAATGGCAGTTTGGGTTTGTCTCCTATGTGTACAACTTGTTTGTGCACTATTGGTGATAGAGGCAAAGGGTGTGATCTGTGTCCAGTGTGAGTTGCTTAGCCTGTGTGGCTGATCCAGAGCTGCACAAGGCCCAACATGAACTCGTGTTGTTCAGTGCCTTGTGCAAAGGACAAGTCAATGACTGCTGAGTGGCAAAATGGCATTATGCCTACAGGCTGGCTACAGTCTTTACTATTGGTGAAATGCTTAAACTGTGTGTTGTTGTTGAGGTATTTGAGACTGCAGAAATTGTAATGATAGGTAAGAAATTTGGTCACACCTGTATCTTCACTCTGTTGAGAAGCCCCTTATAAACTAGGAGTGCTTCTCTTAGCTATGCTTGATGTAAAGAGTTCCCCTTACTGACATCCAAAGATCTTGTATTTCACTAACAATCTGATTCCTCACCATATAAACTGGGGTGCTGCAGAAATATTCCTACGCGTGAGGGGCAAAAGTAGCTGGTTACAACTATGTGAGCTTTCTATTGAGAACGGACATTTCTAGCAGTATATGTGACTTAAGCAAACCTGTTACACTTACATCTGCAGAAGATGAACGGTTGCTGAAGGGCCAAATCCATCACCAGTGTTGCCTGGCCTAGCAAAGTGAAACATTGCTCATGCACTTCCCTTTGTACTCAGTTGGGCCTTTTAAAAGGAAGCAGTCGTCCAGTGGCAAATCAGCATTCCTCTCAGCTGCTGGCAGCTGAAAGATGTATGATCGTACAGTGCAGGAAAAATTCCCATTGGAGACAGCTTTGGATTGCTCTCTCCCCTGAACCCTGGGAAAGATTAGAAAGAAGGAGGTCTGGTGCAGAAATCTGCATTGAATTTTCTATATGCTTCTTTGAGGGGGCAGGGTCTGCTTTACCACTGAAATGGCAGTGAATCTGTCCCAACCACTTCTAAGTGTAGTGGAATGCCCTTTGGAGCTGTTCTGGCATAGCTACCTGTTTAGGTCAGCCTGGTTTCCCTGCAGTTTTGTTGAGACCTTCCTCAAATGTTGTATTTGACTTGTCCCAAAGGGCTTCTTGGGAAGCGAAGTTTTGTTACAGAGTCTTAGGTTACATTAGCAACCTTCGGGCTTTTCCACTGATACCTGGTGGCAGCAGAAATTGATTCAGACTAGACCCAGTCTATTCTGGCTCCTGGGAGCTCTCCCTCCATGTGTCTCATCTTTTTCCTTAAGTTTATGATGTGCATGTAGCTTGTGATTTTTAGGAGATGGGAGTGAGACGGGTGAGTGATGACACTCTTTTTGTTTTTACAGACTTTCTCTGCATGAGGTAGTTATATTTACTACATAAAAAAATACACTCATAATTCCCAAAGCTGGAACCAAAACAACTGTAGGCATTTTGGCTGTTTATAGAGGTCAACCTCTTGATCACAATGCACAGCTGCATTTTTGGCACCAAAAGGGTTAATCTAGTCAATGTTTGATATTAGATGCACAGGCATCGAAAGGGTTAAGGAAAGGGCCTTCGGGCAGTAAATGTTGAAAGATTATCCTAATTTTATTAGCGGCAAATGTCTATGTTGTTCTTAACATGTCACCTCACTTGTTCAACAGAAAGCTAAGCTATATAACATATTGATCATCTAACAAACCTAAGTACTAGTGACCTGTAATCTACCAAGCATTTATTGACTTTATCCTGGTTCAGATCCACAAATGCAGATCAATGCCATCTAACACCATTTTAGAGATCAGTAATTATGTAGCAGGTCTGATTCTTTTTTTCCTCCTGTCCTGGAAAGAGAGAGTTAAATAGACCAATAATAAAATAAAGTACTCTAAACATCTTACAAAGGAGAAAAAGGAGAAGCTGATTTAATGGTCTAATGAGGCCATCTTCCAGAGACTTGTTTTGTGTAGGGCTTGCTTTGACCTTTCGCTTTGCTCAGGAGCCCAACGCTTCATTTTTCACATTCTTGCAATTACGTTAACGCTTCAAGCATTTCTGACTCCAAGTCAGCTAGCAACACCAGGCATAACTCAACACTGTGAGTTTTTCTCCTCTCTGTAGATTCATTAACAGGTCACTGGGGTCCCAACTGAAATTTAAAACTGACTGGTTCTGTTGGGTTAGCTGAGTTATAGCAAGAGAGATGGCAGGAAAGGGGCTAAGAGAAGGGGAGAAGAGAGAGAAGACCCTTGGGTTTCTGTTGGGGAATACATGTGTGAAAACCCTAAGCAGAAGATTAAAAGGTGTGTGCAGCTTTATCATCCACCCTTTTATTTGGAGAGTAAGAAAAAAGATCTGAAAGTCTTTCAGGGTGTTTTCTGGATTCTATGGAGGCAATTTTTTTTTTTTTTTTTTTTTTTTTAAAGCCACTGTCTTTACACACATGGATAAATGACTTCTAGAGTTGTGCATCAGTTTGTACTACAGTGATGGATATGATGCTCCCACACTTTAATTCCTATTTAATCTCTTTATGAGATATTTCAAATAATGAATATGGCAGATTATGCATGGAAAGTGAGAAATAAATCTTTTGAAGGTATAAAAACATGTGATCTACGGGAAAGCACCAGGGAACAGTTTCAGTTTTGTATTTTATTATACCAGGATTTTATACCTCATTTGTCACATTCTTAGTTTAGTCAATGAAAGGGCCTGATCCAGAGAAGTCAGATGAGAGGCTGTAGTTTTTCAGGACCTTTTGGGAAGTTCAGTGCCTTTTAGGATTAGGCCTGAGGTGATAAAATTGTCTTCTTACGGTCAAGGAGTTGTTTCTAGGTTTTGCAGAAGTAAAGGTAATAAATGGGCATCAACTTCAGTTTGCCTTATTCATTTGACGGCTTGGTTGTTTATTGTGGCTGCTTGTGCTGAAGGAAGAGGATGTGTCCCTCTGTATCTGAGGGTTACTCTCTAGGGCAATATCTTCAAGTAATTTTGAAAAATTGTTGTCCATGTTTCTGTGGCGAAGACTCAACATGTGGTCCTGGGCTAAGTCAACTGTTAGCTGATGTTAACTAAAATCATGTGTGTTGATCCTACATTACACCTCTGGGTTGATGCAAGTTTGAAACATCAGGCAGCGTCGCTTTTAAATATCATCGTGCAATGAACAAATTTGTTTGTGAAAGTAGCTGATAGGCCTTTGGGCACTGTCTTTTTACTGAAACCACATAAAGCTTTGGTCCAAGCTCTGATAGGGGAAAAAAAAAAAAAGACGGGGATAGTAGTAATGATAATGAACAAATAATAATTTTAATAATAAAAAATTTTGTTCATGCCAAGTCTTCAAAGCTTAATATCCAAAAACAAATGCTGCAACTTTTTTTCCCCCTAGCACTGTGCATGTAAGTGAGCCTGCTGAGGCTAACTAGCATACGTGTTCCTTGTAAGGATTCAGAATATGTGTTTATTTCTTTTTATTTTTACACGTAAAGCTATAAAATTTAGTTTTACTGGAAAAGAGCTGTCTTTTTGTAAGAAAGAAATTTCCTGATAGAAAAGCCCAAATATCCAGATGTGAAAAATTAAACTTCCTAATAAATAATGCTTCACTGGAGAGGCATTATTTCAGAAGGCACAGCTCTCATGAAGGTGAACTGTCTGAAGTATGAAAAACTCCTAAGGAACAATGACTTTTTTCAGCAGGGGAAGATACAGGAAGAGAGTAGCCCTTATTAATTCATCTTTTCCTTTCAAGTTTGAGGGGCCTGTCCTTGTGTTGATATGTATGAGTAATTCCCATTAATGGTGATGGGAGTTACGCATGTGCACTGACAGAAGAATAGACCTCTTAGTGTTCAAAGCACATGAAATTTACATTTTTTCCATTGCTGTAATTGAGATGTTGACAAATTGGAGAATATTGATGAGCCTTTGTTTTAAGTATTTCTTGCCAAGTTTGTTTTATTTTTTCATGGTTTGAACAATGGTGTGGGTTCAGCAGCAATGAATAATCAGGGTAGAGTAAAGATAACTTTCTATTTCAATATTTTGATGTGCCAATATGAAATAAATTGTCTTAGGCAAATGGAATATGCTGTTTTAATCATTAGCTATGCATGAAAGAAAAATTGATGTTGACATCTTTGCTGTAAAATCGTTGTAATGGGGCCTTCCTTACAATTCATTTTTGTAAAATTCATTTTGTACATTTTGCAGCAATTGAACAATCCCTGCACTGTGAATAGGCAGAATTCCCAGAAATACTGAGACAGTTGGCCCAGTAACTGCTGAGCTCACACTGCACACCACATGCACATTAACCATAATGATGCCAGAACCTGCTTAGCTAAATATAGTCACACTTTAGTATCCTACCATCCTCTCTTTTCTTTCTTTCTATTGCGTGAACAAATAGAGCTTTTTGCAGTTCTTGTTTGACTGCTGGGTTGGGGGAACAATTATGTCCCTATCCACTATTCAATAAGTAGCAGTAAAATTTCATAGTGCATCTTTGCTTCATGTGCTGTTTTCTAATATTCAGGCAGATTCCTCACTGTTTATTAAATTAAAGCTCAGAATGTGCGGGATTTAAAATCTTACATTTGCATTTAATGTCCTCACCTCACTCTTAAGTTTAAATCCATCTTGTTATATTTATGCATATATTAAGTCTATCAATAGATACGTCCTAGAAAACATTTATTTCCATATTTGAATGTGCTATGCATGGGTTTCAAACACTGCCCAGGAAAACTCTGTCAATGGAATGTTTTCATAGTGGCAGTAATCTCTTTAAAATAACCCTAAATACAATATGACAGATGCCATCTGGAATAATCTTTTGCTAGTTGCTTTCAACTTTTATTTTTTCCTACAGCTAAGTTCATCTAAAACTGGTCACTTGCTGTTGTGGTAAACGTAGCAAACTCTTTCTTCCCTTGTGCACATGTACATTCAGAGTTTACTTAATTATACTTAAAAGATGTTTGCCTCTGCTTCTTGTTGCTTTTTCTTTTTAAGTGTGTGTGTGTGTGTGTATTTATATATTTGTATTTCAAAATGAAGAAGGTAGGATTCCTCCTTAGGCCATTCTTTTCATCTCAGATCTTACTCAGCCTAACCCAATTTGCCTCTGAATGTTAGATAACATCCCATTTGCTAAATTACAATTGTATGCTTGTTACAATATTAATGGTTTCATAATGCAGCGCATTCAAACATACAGTAGCAAGTGCTTAAATGTCTTCCTGTGTTGTTACAGACCGACTAATTTCTTCCTATATGTGCCAACTTATTTGAAAGATCTAGTGTTGGAATCTCTAGATTTTTTTTTTTAACTTGGTGGTGTAAAGGGATGTCTCCTGATGCCTGTTAGAGTTTAATTTAGAGTAGTAATTAAACTTGAATACTGCCTCATAAACAAAAGATAAACAATAAACCAGCCACGTTCCCTGCTGTTTCATAGCTTTCTTTCCCAGATGTTTTAGCCTGATAATTTTTACATAGTGAACTACCTAGCAAAGAGTGCTACGGACAGAGGTCAAAGCCTTGTTCTTAGTAGCGAGGTTTATAAAAACTTTTTTAAATTTAAAAATATAAAAACTATTTTAATTTAAAAAAAAAATAATAATGTAGGATTTTTCTTTGTGTAGCTGATAAAATTTGAAAGCACTAATTGACCTAGCAATTCCCTCCCTCTTGTTCAACATGATGGCACTGATTTAAAATAATAATAATAATAGTAATAATTAAAAATTGTTTTTTCTGATTTTTACTACTGATGTTGCTATTTCTTAGTATTACGGTGCATGGGCAATGTATTAAAGTCGTCTACTATCCTTAAACAAACAAACAAAAAAACAACAAACAACACAAGATCTCCTTGCCCATGCTGACTGTGAGCAAACACAAATGCTCGCAGTGGAGTGCTTTAATTCGTTCAGCTGCCCGCTCAGGCTGTAGGAGCTGGCGGTCCATTCCTGGACTGCTCCTGTCAGCCATGATCTTTCTAATTGCCAGGTAGGAGTGGGCCGCTCGTCTGCAAGAAGCCATGTTATTTTCACTGGGTGGGGTAATTACTGAAAGCTGAGAATAGCTGCACTAAAGACACAGGGATACTTTCATGATCCCATTAGCATAAGAGTGGGTAAATTATTCATGCCAAGTGAGGATTCTATGGGGAAAAGTATAGTTAATGCACATAGTTTTTAAATGTATCCCTTTCTGCTCTGAGACTAAATTCTTGTTGGATTCAGTTCTCAGACATTTACGGGAAAGCTCTAGTGGCATGTTAGACGCAGTTCATCTCTCTCTGTTTGCAGCGCTCTCAATAGAGACCATCTGGCAAAGATCCAAAAGGTGATTAAACAAAATGATCAGCTCTTGTTGCTGTGTTACATGTCCAATACTCTGGATTAAAAAACATGACCCACAACAGTCGGCAACATCTTTTCCCCCCCCCCCCCCCTATTTTCCACCTCCCCCCCTCTCCCCCCTCTTCCCCTGAAAGAATTCAGATGGTCCGCAAATGTCTATGCCATCTTTGTGTCCTTATGGCCCATAATCATGAACAGGTTGTGCAAATGGCTCTTTCTGTAACACGGTCTGTTCCAGCAGCATAGAAACATTTCATATTAATTGGGTCAGTCTAATGTTCATAATGACATGGGGAAAAATTACCCAAATGTGTTCTTATAGTAAACACTTAAAATGTGTCTTTCTGCTATTAGAAAGTGAAATTTGACATCAGGCTCATGTGGCTGATTTCTTTTTTTTCTTTTTTTTTTTTTTTTAAAGTCTGAAGAAAATCAAAGCATGACAGAGTCATCTGCTGAAAATAGTTTTAAGCCCCTTCTAACCGAACAAATGGGGAGGGGGGAGACAGATAGAAGATGAGCTGTGGTTTAACACCACAATCAGGGATGAATTTACAGTGCTTTCAGAAGAGTACTCCCTTATCATAAACAAGCTGATAATCACACTGAATCTAACTCCCAATTAGCTCTTTCCTCACTCGTGGAGATCAGCATACATGTCCTCCTTAAGCCGTGATATGTTGCTGTTGAGTCAGACAGAACATTTGTATACCTTATGTCATATTTAGAATTTAAGGATTAACGCTATATATTTACTAGAAAATGTAGCTAATCAGCAAGGTAATTTTTCAAACCAATCACTTCAGTATCTGAGTTAAGGTAAAAATGCCAAGACTGTGAATAGAGGACATATGTATCTTATCTTTTTGGGGTTGCACCAAATGCCAAGTACTAGCGTAAATTCAACAGAAACCAGACATTGTTGGAAAGTAATTAAAGAAATATTGAAATTAAACCTACCATATGAGTGAAATATTTGTGGGCCTGCTTTGTTGCATACATAGCAGTGTGCAAGGAACTGAGCAGTGTTTCTTTCCCCCTTCCTTTCTTGGTTGTACTTCACTGAATACCACAGAGGGATCACCTGTGTGTTCGGAATTGGGATTGTCTTCACACTGCAACCACACTCCAAAATCAGCAAGCTTGCTTCGAGCAGAAATTTATTTAAGAACTAGCAATAAAATAAATAAAGCCTCCAAACCTATGCTAAGAAAAATCCGGTGTCACTGGTAGAGGCAGCCCACCCTATTGCTGTCAGCTCCCCTTACTGTGAGGTGGGCAGCAGTGGGTAAGGGTGGTGGACGGGCTGAGAGCCTGTGGAGGGTTTGCAGCTCCCCTGAGTCAGAGCCGTGCGGCAGATGAAAGGGCCTCGTGTAGCCTTGGGGGTCTTCAGGCTATTACAGGGCAACTCATGCTCTGTTATCATGCTGATTTTCAATTGATTTTTGGCTGTACAGTACTTGTTGAAGGCCCTCTGGAGCATCAAGCACTGCATTATGGAACTGCATATTGTAATACGTGTGTCTTTTGTTTCCCTGGCTTTACTTTGCCTGTGTTAACTGTTCTGCCATACTCCAGCTTCCAAGGGTGTTTTGTAGCTGGGGAAGAAGAACAGGTGAAAAAAATCTGACAAGCATTTTCAGTTGTCTCTTAATGAGGTCTGATATATTTGTTCCTAATTTTGGTATTTCAAATCAATCTGATTTTAAGTAACTGCGAAGCATTGCTTTTAACCTGTACAATTACTTCTACTCTAATCGACTGATCACCATGTACCAGTCAACCTGGCCCCAGAGTCTAAATATACTTTCTTCTTTAAAAAACTTGCTGTAAGATTCCTTTCAGTAGCTGGCACTCAGAGATTGTTGACTGTTTTTCTGCAGTCTCAGTTCTATAGGCTGAAGGGAGTGATTTCTCCTCTCTTCTAGCTTCTCCGTTCTCTATCTAAATTATTGTATTTCTCAGTTAGGTTTTTCATTCACCAGAAGTTGAGTGATTTACAGGCAAGTCTTGATAAGGTTAAAATTTTAAAGATCAGATCAGTGGCTAAATATTTATGCTATATTTTTCAAAATATTTACTATTTCAACCAGCAGCTTCTACTACACTAACATGTGTAAATCTTCACCCATACAGTAAAAGATGTGAATGAATATTTAAAATGTTTTCATTCTCATAAAAAGTACTTGTAAAAATGTATGTAGAAACTTAGACTTGCAGTTTTCTGGTCTACTTTAGCGTCTGGTATTATAAGAATTAGAAGAGAGCAGTACAGCTGTATGCGACTGCAACCTTAGTTACACTGCTAGTTGCACTATCCAAATAAGAATGAACACCAGAAGAGCATCTGTTATTTTGGTGCCCTTCCTCTGTTTCCCTTTTTGTTGCCTCAAGGAAAGATATGGATGTCTACTCAGGAGCAGCTATCTGCAGAACTGAATCCAAGAGGATTTTGAGTAAGTTGCATGGACTCTCTGGCCTGCATTCTTTCCAATCTGTGCAATGGTCACAAGCATAAGTAAATGGTGCACAGTTGTTACGAAATGGTCACTTGTTGGGGGACTGCTCATAGAGTCCACGAATGCAGGGTTATATAGAAAATCAAGTATGTTTCTTGCATTGGCTTTCATGAACTTCATCATGGCAGCACTGGATAAATTGCATTTGCAAACAGTACTGCTTATTTTAAAACTTCCAATTTTTTTTTTCAACAAAGGTGAGAAAAGGTAAATGAAATATTCATTATCTTTATATACGTAGATTTCTTTTTTTAAGCAAGAAGACTAATAAACTGAGTATTGAACGATGACATGGATCACCTCATCAGTTTCTAAATGGTATGTGTATGAAGGGAGTTCTAAAGTGATGCTTCCAGTGTTTAAAAATGTGTCATTATATATGTATCCTTTGCACTGTTCTTGGTTTTTTTTTTGTTTCATTTTTTCTCCCAAACATTCACAGTAAACATAGATGAAGGAAAACATCATTTCTATTGTTATGTAGGTCTTAGGGATCCAAGGATAATATTGGCTTAAAACAAGTTTGTGCAATGCACTGTCTTCCTTTTTCCTCTAGGATTTCCCCCTGCTCTAGAGCTATAGAACAGGTTGTGGTGTTTAGTGACCTTGCGCATCAGTAGTTCTGTCTTTTAAACACAGACATTGATTTTTCTCATCCTGGCATGAGAAGATCTAGCACACCCCCCGCACTGTTGCCTAAGAGCTTTCAGTGTGCACGCAGGCAGCGGTGGTTGAAAAGTGAAGGCTTAGGGCATCAGAATTGGCAGAGGTATCGTAAGCAGTCTGCTTTATATGTAGAGTTTTTTCATTAACTATGAAATAGAAGGAATCTATCTTTTTGTAACTATTTTATTATTGTTGCTTTTAGTCTGAATAAACATATACAAGTTTAAATGTAGTGATTTGGGTTTCCACAGAACTTAGAATAACATTTCAAAATGCACTGAACGAGAGTCCTGCTGTTAGTACTCACTATCTTCTGTTTATGAGCCACAGAAAGTTCGAAGGAAGGCAGTGAGAATTGGCTAAAAGTAGTTCTTCCTGCCCAGGGGGACGAAGGGGAAGGCATCCACTTAGGATCCTGATCCTTCTTGTGTGGAAATCAGTAGCATTAGCAGGGGCACTACTGCTTTCACATAAACAAAGCTTGACTCAAACACATTGATATAAACAAAAGCAAAGCATTATTCTCCTATTTTAAAAAGCATACATGCACAAAAAAAATCCTCCTTATTTTTGCTCCATTCCCATAGAAAGTACTGCTATTAAGATATGAGATCTGCAGAAAGACAGCCACAGTGCTTAATTCTTCTGAAAATTTCTGATCAAAATTTCATCATGCTTTATAGTTTAAGGAGCATAATGAATAAACACTAGCTTTTTTATTTGCTGAAGAAAATGTTGAGTTACTTTTTCCTCTGAGGTTTTTAAGTATTCAGATGAGTTCCGGAGGAAAATGTATTTATACTTTAAGTTTGGTTGAGTTCCTGAAATACTGTTTCAAATCAGCAAGAGATAATAGACATACAGTAAACTCAAAATTACATTTAAGCATGTTGACTGCTTTTGTTTGCTGCTGTACTCTATATAGTAACTCATCTTGTGCACAGGTATGTCTAGAGCTAAAGGATGGAAACAGTTCTTGGTTTTCTATTCTTACATCTGAGTGGCTTGTAAGTAATGGCCACAGTGCTCAGCTGTTTGGGGGTTATTTGTGAAGTCATCTTTATCAGTAGGAGCAAATAGAAGGAAACGGAGAGACAGAGCTGGTGTAATGGCTATCGGTTCCTACCTATAGCCAGTGCAGTCAGCACAGGAAGGAGCAAGACAAAGTGGTTTCCCTGTGCTCTGCTGACTCAACTGCTCCAAGTATGTAGTCCACTGCAAACCCCAGATGCTTGAGCTTATACTGAGGACTAGTCTAGACTGCAGGCCACACAATTTGTTGAAAGAGCTCGAATTATTTTATGGATGGTTACCTTTGCACACTCTTACATTCCTCATTCTCAGGTTAGGCTTTGAGTCTTCTACTTTGTTGTATAAACAGAGCATTTGCTGTAACAAGGGTTGGTGGTATAGCCACGTGAGTGAGTGAGGTGAATTCAGCAAATTCTCTGTTAAGATGTGTGATTTGTGCCATTAAATGTTTTTACAACCCCTGCATTTAATTCTTAAGTTACTAAAGAGGGTTCTTATAATCTTGCGTTATGCCCACCAACTGATTGTGGCTACACTTGTTTAAGCAATTACATTTGTCTAAACTTTCCTTGGGGTTCTCCATATGCTGCTGTGAGTTGGTCATACCTAGATTTAAGGCATTCCCCATTGGCAGAGAGTTCAGCAGAAGTGCATATAGCAAGTACAAGTGTAGAATTTTATTGCGGAACTTAGTTCTTAGCTTTAAAATTATTTACAAGCTTAAAATTTGGAAATTCGCATGAATTCCTTGTCTAATTTTTGACTCCTGACTAAAGAGGATGGAACATCGCTTAAATAGCACAGATCAGAGTTTTTCAGCTTGGAGCTTCCTTCGTAATTCCTCCCACCTCAGATTTACTACTTACTGACGGTTCTCCGTTTCGCAGGACTCCTGACCCTGTACATCTGTTAAAGGGGATAGTCCAAGATGAACACTGCCTCCTACTCAGTAGGACCAGAGTGTTCTCTTCGCTCCTACTAGACGCTTGAAGAAGCATAGAGCTTAAATGAAATCCTTTAGCTGAGTCAAAATCTGTTCTTATTTAGGGACTAATCCAAAGCCTGTTAAATCAACAGAAAGATTTTGGTTGACTTCAGTGAGCTTTGGATCAGGCCCTTCCTTGCTAATACATTTGAAATCAATGGAGTTATGCTGAGCTTCTGCCAGTAAAAAGGGGGGAAAAAAAAAAGGTGCCTGTGGGGGGAAAGGAACCATCTTTCTCCTGTATTTGTATCATACCTAACACACTGAGGTTCTGGTGCTGAAGCAGAGCTCCCATGGGCTTCAGTGATACAGTAATAATAATTTTGACCTGATTACATCACATGGTGCTTGTGGACTCCCAGCCAGCTGGGTAAATAATTCAATCATTTAAAACACCTAGATGCATTGACCTCATGCTTAAATGCTTCGTATCAAGCAATTTCTTGCTAAAAGAAAGGTTAGCAGGTTTTATTTCAGGACAAAGTAGAAACTCTTCAAATTTCTATGCTATTAGATTGTAAAGAAAGCTGTTTTAAATGAAAAACACATTGTTTACAGAATATGTAAAACTTAATGAGTGTTGCTTTTCTGTCAGTTCACTGCCTTGAGAAAATTACTGAAGTCCTATGCCTTCTCAATAGTCAAAAAGCTACTAACTTTTTATTATTTATTACTATCTTTTATTTTTATTTCTATTTCTCAGAGTTGTACTGAAATCCAGATTATGACTTGCCTCTTGTTCAAGATTTCAGTGTAATAATTAGTGTTTAGGGGATGGTAAATATTTTTAGTCAAGAAGGGGTAAACAATAAAAAAATTCTATATGTATATCAGCATCTACCTTCCTTTGCTACAAATGCCTAAGACAGCCAGAGTAGGACCTCATTTTGGCAAAGACTTCCATGTCTTTAACTTCATGTATTGGGTTTTATTGTTATTTTAACAAAACCACTATTATTATTTTTAATATTTACTTTAATCTGTAACTTTGTCTCAGGTACAGATTTACCCTTTTTTGTTTTTTTTTCTTTTTCTCTTTTGAATCTTAATTTGGGCAGGAATATGTTTCATATTCAGACATTTATAATTTGGTAATTCATCACTGACATTCAGGATTTGATTTCCAACCCCTTTCTGCCTTCTTGTATACTAATCCTAGAGTCTTAAGACCACCAAAGTGAATGTCATTTTAGCTCCAAGTCCACGCTGCCAGAAGTCAGGTTTACTGTATGCCAATTAACCGTCCTTTAAGCTATTCCAAGTTTGTTTAAAAGAAATAAGCTGTCCTTTTATTTCAGAACCAGTGAAGAATTTTGCATCTTTTTAAAGCAGTTTTTCTGTGTGCTTACCAAATTTGTTGATGTGAATGTAAAGTACACAATAGGTCACGTTTTGACTTCAGTGGGAGCTGATGAGAGTGCAGTCTGTATATTTGAAAGGAGAATTGATTTGATCTTTGAGTGCCTGTGCTGGGGAAAAAAAAAAAAAAAAGTATATATATATATAAAATATATATAATATTATATTATAGTATATAATTTGTGTTCATATAATCAGAGAATATAAATTTGAGCTTGTACTTCATGTTATTTTCTCTGATTACCTTACAAGCGCTCTGAGGAGATGCTTATGTTCTTACCAGGGTTGTGTGTATATATATCTCTTTTTTTTTTCTTTTTTCTTGTTTATTCACATATAAACATTTTGCATGCTTCCTTAGAGAATTTCCTTGTAAGGTTCAGTTATTCTTGAGACTGAGAACTTGTCCAGTGCATAATTTGTTAGCTCTGCAGAGAGTACACTCCAGCAGAGAATGACTAGTTGGGCCCCGGTCTTACTTTGATTTTGCTTGCTACTGTAGTGCCTCTGGTTGTGATGGCCCTGGTTTGAGCTGTGGCTGTAGAGAGCAAGATATAACCTTTGGTGTCCAGACGTCCAGTGGAAGATCCATGTATTGGTTTTCTGTTCCAGTCTTCAGGCAAACAGCTGTCTGCTAGACCAGGATACACTTTAATTGTGATCATTTGAGAAACGATATTGCTTCTGAATGCCAAAAAAAACAAACAAACTCAGCACCCTCCTCTCCTTTCCCTTTTCCGTGCTTATTACCAACTCTTGATTTTGCTGTTGTATTTCACAGAAGCGAGATGTACTGTCTATGAACAAAATCACCTCCCAAAGAGAAGGGAGAATGCTAGCTTCATGGTAGGCAGCAATGCCTAGGTTAAATTTATGCAAAATGGTAGATTTTTTTGCTTGTGTGCTTCACCTTAATGCTGAGTAAGATCTCTATCTCAGACACTCAGATGAAAGACTTTTCATTTATACTCAGCTTTTCATTCTTTAAATACTTGAATCATTAGCTTTGTTCTACTCAGATTTTACTTTCAGGTTCCCTTTTAAAACAGTCCTTTAAACATTTTCATGCTTAGTAACTTCTTTTTAGACTGCTACAGTATGAAACGGTGACATCTCAAAAAGAAAAAAGATGTTTCAAACTTATCTAGGCCTTTAACATTGCATTAGAATATTTTCTTCTGTAAATCATCTCTCATACATTAAAAAGCAACTGTCATTTGGTTTCCTTCCTGCCCTATATGCATTTGAGGTTATAATAATAGAGCTCTAAGCCTGGCTCTGTTTTTTTTTTTTTGTTTATTTGTTTGTTATTAAGCTGATGATTTTGCTGATGACTTTGGCAGTCATCTCTGGGGGATCTCTCTCTGTCACATACCTATAAAGGTATGCTTTTTATAGGTACCTATAAAGGTGTTGCTTTTTTTTTCTGTATAATATGGTGGAGAAAATAGTAGGACATAGTTGAGGAGGATTAAACCTTTTAAAAAGTGGATTTTGCAAAATCTATGGCATGGACAAAGATTGGTCAAATTTTGCTTGAATCAGCCCACATCTGCTGTAAGAAGCAGTAGTTCTGCAGACAGGCTGTAGCTTTTGTCACATTCAGGGGAATCCACTGAATCTTGGCCTTCATTTAGGATTCCCTCCTGATGAGCAAATTCCCATGACCGCTTTTGAAGCTTTAAAAGCTTTGGTTTTGTTTTAAAAGGCCTCTGAGCATAGTCAATGTTTTCATAGGCATTTAGAAACAAAAAACGGAGCTTTTAAACCTTCAAACATCGCTGCGGGGATTCACTTCACTTCTCAGCAGACCAAGTCTGAGATAACACCTGCAAGAAGTGTGTATGTGTGCATGTGGGTTTTGTGAAAATTGTGATGCACCATCTCAACTGACCCACAAATGTGACAGTGTGTGCAAGTGCATGTACATCTTATTGTTATGTTTTACTTCTATATTTTTTTTTTTAAAGCAAATTATTATTTTGGTTCTGTGGGACAACTGATGAGGGTGAGCCTGTTTTGTTTTTAGATTGCGTTTGTTTCACTTTTGAATATATCTTATGGTGCAAATGTTAACAAATGAACAATGTTAACATATAGGAACAGACTGAGTGAAAGTCCCTGTCTATGCTTCATTGTATAAAAATGGGGGGAGGGCAGGGGGGATTGATGGTATTCCTTTTGTTTGGTTGGTTTGTTTTGCTTCAGACTCACTTTTTTTCTTCCAGTATTCTTTAAGTAAATGTTCATACCATATCTAAACCAGGTCTGTGATTGTCATATTGGAAATAGTACACAAAAGAAATGAGCAGGCAAGCACTGTTTTTCAGCTATGTTTCTTAGGTGCCACAGCTGAAATTTTGTCATATTTTTGGGGGAAGGGTGAGGGGTTCTTGGAATTAAGAGTAGATGCTAAATGAAGATATTAACAGTGCTTTTCTCCTATCTTGTGCTGTTCTCAAAACACCTGTTAAAACAAACATGCACATATTTCGGGATTGATGATACTGACTGGCAAACTTGGCACCAAATAACCTGCTGAAACTAAAATGTTGATGCAGAACATGTGCTTAACTTAACAGTCCATAACCCTGTTTTCAGAATGCTGAAATACCTACCCTGAGGAAAGCTCATAAAACTAAGGTCTTTAGAGTTCATAGATTAGACCTGAGAAGCTGCAGTTCTTTTTAAGAATATGTATCTTCGTTAACTCCCATTAATTCAAAATGGTCAAGTGTATGGTATGAGAGTCCTGAATGCACCAAAGGGGATTTTTTTGGAGGCGTGCTTTCTCTAGTTTCAGGGTCTAAAGTAGTGAGCAGAAGAGGAGTGCTTAGAAGGACAAGCAGTCTGCATTTGGAAGGACTACAGATTGCAGGCAGTTCTGAAATAATCTCAGATCATTATCTTTAGGTATTTAATTGAACTTTTTACAGTATATCATGCTTAATTCTTCTAGAATTTCCCAGTACCCTCAATATTCTATTGCTTAGGATTAGGCTGAGTAATTTGGAATACCTCTAGCCATGTTTCCCCATCTATAGTGTTCCAGCCACATCCGTCTTACTTTACTATTAAATATGTGATTTATAATTAGATAGGAATCCTGACAAACTTGTTTGAATCCATTCTAGAAATAAACTGTTTCGTGTGATTTTGTATGATAGCTTCTTTATAGTAACGGTCCTCAATAAAGAAGGAATCTTTGTTATATTATTGTTATCTAGAGGCAGTAGAAACTGAAAAGCTGAGATACTGTACCAATTAGGACTTATTTTTGAAGTGTTCCTGGAGAAATAAGCTTTCTGTGCCAAGTAAACCTGGATTTGTAATAAACGAACACATCATTTTTTCCTTTTCTGCTTGTCCACACAGGGTGCATATTTTTTACTTTTAAAGGGAAGAAATTAGAATAGCACACATTAAACTGAACAAGGATTTTCTTCATTAAATTTTTCTGGCTGCCTAGCTTTTCCAACGAATTGTTTGCTATCTTCCATTTCACCAAATGTGTGCTATTTTTGCCTCCGAACTAAATGCTTTACTGTTACACACTTTGGAATATGGTCCTTTTATTTCTCTTTCTTTATTTTTCTGGAATAAAACAGAAGCATTTTCTTTTGTGGAGTGACATGACTGAGGAGGAAAATTAAATTCCGCAGCAGTGAATTGGTGAGGGCTGGGGGGCGGACTGTTTTTTCTCAGTGTTCCTTACACTTTTCTGATAATTGAACAGAACTTGGGGGGAAAAAATCTAAGTTGCTCTCAACAAGAAAATGATTTATAAATGCAACATGTTATGTATCTTGATGAGAACAGTGCACTGTTGGCAGTGACTGTGTGCATTACATTATACAACCTTTTGACAACTGGGTGTCTGCTGGGGACATCTGTGAGGGGTGACCTTTTGCTCCACAGAAGAATGCTCCAAAGCTGGGGAATGCAGTTGTCTGTTGGCCACCATGCACGGCTGCGTAATGCCAGCCTTGTTTCTACCTACTGCCTTAGTACCCTAAGCGCACACAGGGTGAGTAGGAATCTGGCAAACTGTCCTGAAGAAAAAGCTTGCTTTTACCTTACAGGAGAGGCCAGGGTTAAGCCAGGGCTCTCAGACAGTATGAGATCAGAATGAGACCCTTAGCCTACATGGATTCCCATTAACCAATAAGTCACCTGAACAAGGATTGCTAATGTCTGGCATGCCTGCCACTCCTTCAGATCATTTACTTGTGCTGATGACTTGTTACTGATTCTCCAGCCCATGTAGATGCAGCACATCACCATTCAGATGGCAGGTTCAAGTTATAAATCGCAGTGTGCAAGCACAGGAGGTCCCAGCCTTTCCTTTTGCAGGCGGTGGGAACGGGAAGGAGGAGGAGGGCTGTGGCGGTTTGGGGAAGAAACAATAACAAAATACATTGGTCTGAAAACATTCCTAGTACTTCTGATTTTCTTGGAAAAAAAAAAAGTCTCATGTGCTGGCTGTAATCTGATAAACTTTCTATCAACATGCTCATTTTTATTTTCAAGTTTTGATTTCCTAGTACATGTGCTTGCCTCTTTGAACAGCATCAACACGTTGGCAATTGCTTCTTGAATTGCCATATTGGGCTGCTGTGTTTGTAGTGCTTGCTCACGGCCAGCCACTGGCTGCCTTATGGTCAGCAAGGACCCACATCCCACTCCTCATAGGTGCAGCGGTGGTTTCTGGTCTTGAGCAGCTATGGTGCTCTCTGCATGTGATATTATTTTTTAATTTTTTCTAATAAAAACAACAACGACAAATAAAATCCACAAGAGATCATTTCTAGCTGCTAAAACAAAGCAGCAAATATTCCTTCCCAAAAGGTGGAGCTGCTTGAAGAAAACAGGTTACTCCCCCCGCAGCACCCTTTAGTCCCACAGAACGACTGCATGCTTCAGCACAGATTTCTCTGCTAGTTGGATCCCAGGAGGCCTTATTGAGTGCAGCACTGCTCAGGGAGTTGCAGCTGTATAAAGTGGGGGGAAAAATGTAGTTTGTACGAATTGTTCTTTACCTTGGTTTGGGTTCACAATGGCAGCTGCACTCCGACTTTGTGTGTGACAGCACAAAGGACAGCAAAAGTGAAAAGCAAGTCAGCAAGTAGAGAGACAAAAGCAACAATCAGCTAATGCAGCTCCACATGGCCTTACTAATTTATGAGAAAAAAACTGTTCTGTTCATTGGATCAGCACTCTGAGGAGGCAGGTGGAATTGTAGGAAGTTTTCATTGAGTCTCCTGAGCAAGTAAGGAAGCCACTAGAGATTCTTCTCAGTTTGAACTTTATCAGGGTCTACGCTTAATCAATATGGTATTGGAAAAAGAATTAATTACTAAAGCAGAATAAAACAGCTGCATTTTAAACTAAGGATCCATCAATTCAGTAATCTTCCAGTTACAGGCTAGGTGCCGTGAGGATCATTTTGACTCCATGTAATGAGGAACTGAGGGAGTTTCCTCATGAACAGGCTGGGAATTCACATTAGCCTATTTCAGCTATTTGTCATCAGTACAACTCATTTCTCCCCTTCTGAATTACAATTTGTATTTGATATACTGTCAAACCCACAAAATTCCCATATTCATGGAACTGAAAGCATTAATGCGGAAATCATTGTCACCATGAGAAAAAGTCTTAACCTTCCTGAGCCTCTTTATTCTATAGGCTGCGGCTTGAGTGGTTTCATGCCGGACATACCTCTATTGTGTTCATTGTGAGGGTCAGAGACCTGCCTGTTGAAGAAGCAGTAATTTGAACACAGCCTGTAAATGTTTCATCTGTAATTTCCATAATGGTGAATTTCAAGGAGGGCTGAGAAGGGTTATGGGAGATGAATTAGGTTTTTAGTGAGCTCATTAGGAAGCCAAACAGAGTTTAGACAGCAAGGCGGTGAGTGTGGCTGTAATCAGTTCTGCTCGCTTTGTTCCCTGCCTTCGGGACATTTTTTGAAAACTTCATGGCAGGGGCTGATGAGAATATACTGAGCAGAGGCTGCAATCTGATGGTTGACTTGTTGATTTGTAAACCTCTTAATTCATTTTTTGTTCAATTTAATCTTTTCTTTCTTAAGGAAAATTAGTTGAATGTTAGCCCTCTTTGCACTATTCACCTCTTAAATTATGCTCATTTTGAGGAGCTTGTTATGCCTGAATAAACATGAAATGACTTGGCATTTTCCCATAAGAGGCACACCCATTTTAATACCATGTATTTACCATTCCTGGAAATGTCTCATTAACTTCTGAAAATCTGTGAGCATGATATTTTTGGGCTACTGTAACACACCTCTTGGCAGTCACAGAAGGCAGTTTGGTTAATGCCTCATAATATCCATTTTTATTCTCAACATGAAGAAAGGCTCTCTATAGAAAATTGATGCAGTTTGCTCTGCTAATTTTCATGCTCATTCCAATTAATTTAACATGACCCAGATTTTCTTCCTCGGGCTCATCCTGACTAATTAGTAAGGCAACACCTAGAACAAGTTCTGTTTAATAACGTTGAGGAACACTAGTTGTGAGTGATTTTGATGCTAATAAAGATATTCACTGATGGGACAGATATTTGATGTCAATTATGGTATGTAATTTAGAAGTCCCAATGTGCTGGATACAGTATAGGAAGGCTGAGAAATCGCTATGGGAGATTTTTTAATTTTTTTTTTAAGACTTCCAAAGCACCTAGCTGTCCTCGGGGACCAATTAGTTTATTTTTCTGATACAACTAGTAGCATTGTCAACTAATTCCACAGTAATAGATGGGGTGGTACAACTAAGGAAGTACAATCTATGAACCACCACAGGCTAGGGCCTGGGCCCATGTTATTTGTTGAACCATATCACAAAAGGTAAAAGCAGTCATGGGTTTCTGAAAGAAGTGCTGGTTGAGGAGAAGGGGAATGGTGTGCTCATCTGCTTGATTTAGCTTCTCTTTTCTTCTCTTTGTCCAGATGATTCAATTTGGTAAGAAATAAATGGTGTTGAAAAATGGGCCTCATTAATGATTTGCAAATGAATTATGGATGTTGGTATTTCTTATTTCATAAAAATTGCTCTAGATCTGCACTCCATGTGATAATTTTCTCCTCCAAGGGGGAAGTTATCTGCACTAAAACATGCAGGGTGAGTGATTATGTAAGTGTGCTCACTGCAGTGGTACACACCAGTCCTTGTCTCTGAGAGACCTGGCTGGCTTTTGGTGTGTCATCTACACTGGCAGCAGGTGAAGAGGAGGCTCCAAAGAGCATTTATGTCATTGAGGTAGGAATGGGAAAGGCCAAATGCCATTTTTTAACAGAGTCTCTCAGAACAAATTCCCATTTATGCCACAGGATTTGGATATGAATAAGCACAGGATGACAGTGCTATTAATACTTGGGCTTTTGATCAGCCACAGATACAAAAACCTGTGTGGCTTCTTTACTGAAGTTGCAACACTAAGATCTGCTTTTGCTCCTAGTAACATATATGAAAATAGAGCTGTTCAGTTGAAAGAGAAAAGAAGTGTCCTTGTATATCTATTTTGATCACATGTACTTCTGTCCAAGAAACTGCATTCTACTTGAGTGCTTAAGGATGGAAAGGAAGCACATATTGTGGCATTTTAACTTTTTAAGATATGTCTATTGAGATGAACAAGAATCAGTAAAAAAAATGTCCAAACTCAAATTTGAAAAAATGTAGTTGCTTAAATGAGAGCATGAGCATGTTGACATATTTGTCTCTAAAAACAGCAATATGTAGCATTCACTTATCTAAGAGCCACCACAAATTGCTATCTAAAGGAATTTTGTGTGTTACTCATTTAAGAACTTTTGAAAATCCTTATCCTTAAAAGTTTGCTGAAAGACACGTCTTTGTTAACTGAAAAGAGAATTTTGTGTGTTAGATAATGCTCCAACACTATTAGCATCTCAGTCCTCAGCCTGCTGCATGAATCTCTTAAATTTTAAAAGATGATTTAGTAGTAAAATAGAAAGTAAAACAGATAGTAAAACACAAGTAGAAATAACAAAGGGAGTTTAATATCTTTGAGGCAAATCTTAACTTACAGAATCCTATTTGCCTTTTTTTTTAAGCTCTCTCATTGGCATCATTTCACGTAGGTTTTCAAAGGAAGGGGAGAAAGAGAGAGTCTGTGTGAAGTTTATTCCAGAACATAATGCGTTTAAGCACCATAGTTTTCATCTTGATACCGCAAACCAACTGAGAAACTGTTCTTGTGTACAGCCTTGCTGTAAAGATCAGAGATGGCTGTATCTACAGCGATCCCTAACCAGTGTCAGAACATGACAATTCCTTGTTCTGGGTCAGCAGTGAATACCTCACTCAAATGGTGCACAGTCAGCCAGTTCTTAATTTTTTTTTATCTCCTCAAGAGTGCATTCAGCGACTTTAGCACTGAGAAGAATGACTCCCGTGCCTAGTGTGATGAAGATCTGGAAATGTGCTGTCTCAGCACATTTAGCCTGGACTGCTGCTTGATTGGTGGGGCTTAGATTTGATCTTATGGTGTATGTGTCAGCTCTCTAATGGGCTGGCTGAATGGCCTGTCCAAGGGGAAACTCAACTGAACCCATCTGAACCTGCATCTGGAATAGAAGTCTTATAATTCTCCAGGTTTTTTTGTTTGTTGTTTGGAATCCGTTCATACAGCCAGTCCCATCTCTTCTGGTGTGATATGGGGTCCTCTGGAGTCCAGTATGTCGGGTTCTTCTCAGGAAGAACTCAGGGGAAAAAGGCAGTCTAGGAGTATTTTGTAGGTACTATATATTAGTCTTTGGAAATCCTTTCTGTTGTGGTGAAGAACATGAAATCAAAATACAGGCTAATGAATAGAAAAACAAAGCTTCAGGTGTTTGGGGACAGGGGTGTCTGTGCTTTTCAGTTTTGTGCTGTGAACCTCTAGGTAAATAATGTTAAAACAAGTCATCTACTTTTAAGTTTTGCTATTTTTCTGCTACCCTATTTTGTTAATCCATTTCCTGGAAAACTCTGTCGAAAGCTTTTCTCTGTGTTTCTACAAAATTTTGCTCTATCAGTTTTTTTTTGCTTACTTAAAGAAGGCCTAAGCCATCCTACAGGATAGGCTATGCGCAGAGAGCAGAGAAGGCCGTGGCTTTCTCTTCTTGATCCCTTGCTTTTTTTTTTTTTTTTAATTGTATCATCACAGAACAATCCCATAAAACTCTAAGATAAGAGAAAGTAAGTTGCTTGTAAGTCTTTCTGATATTATAAAGACAATTTGCAGGACAAGAACCCTGAAAAGATTTTCACTGAAAGTAAACGTGGGCAGAACCAAAGCACTGAGTTGTCAGCTGGGACATTACTCACCAGCTGCAGCAATCATTGGATCAAGCCCTTCATTGGGCTTGTACAAAATATCATACTACTTATAAACAATATGTCTCCAAATACCTAAAAAACACATTATATTTTAAGTATGGGGTTTAACTTAAACCTACAAAAGCAGACTGTCACTGTTCCAACGTAACCCTTCACATTCTGGCATTTTCCAGACTGCCAGCCAAATGAACACTTTAGGAGGAGGTGCATATATATGTCCACAGCACCCAGCGAGTTAATCCACCCTACTGTGCATAGGTGTTGGAGCTCATATGGTATGTAAGATTCGCCAAGTTTGGAGTTGTTTCGTATTGTTACATCTTCTGCACTATGCATTCACAGCAAGCATCTTTTTTTTGATGCTGCTCAGGTGTTTGTGAATGCATATCAAGATAGCGCTCATTATTTGTGTTTTATGTAATATACAACTTTGTATACATTTTGTCACCTAGAATATCTTTCATGGTTCATTTTGATGTATTCTGTCCAAACATTTTTATTTTTTTTTTAATAATCAGCCATGGTTTTTTTTCTTTTTTTTTTTTCTTTTTTTCTTTTCCTATAAATCTTCCCATAGACTAATGTGCATTTGAACTTGTGGCCTAACAAATGTCCTCATTAATAACTGAAGCTTTTAAGTTAGTGTCTCTCAGGAATAAATGTCTGTTACATTTCTAGTTATAACTTGTTTTGGAAGCGAAGAATTGCTGTGAATATATATACTTGCATGTCATGGTTCAGGCTGGCACTGGTTATAGCTAAATAATCCTGGAAAAGGAAGTTTTAAACATGCACAGTACACAGACCCTGGCTGTGTTAGTGGACACCAGTTTAAGGGATGTCTTCTATACAAGCTGCAGTGTCCAACTGCAGGTCCTCTTAATGGAACAATATGACATCCAAATACCTCACAGTTCATGTAACAGCCGTTTGGAAAATGAAATGCTCTAAGTGCTACTTACAGAATGGAAGGAAATTTTTATTCCTCAAGAACCACACTAATTTTTTAATGAGGAAGAACAGTACAGGATGTTGGCAATCATCTACTTTAAAATTTTCCGTATTCTGTTACTGTTAAATATAAACAACAACTGCAAAATGTTAAAGGTTAAATATTGATGAGATATTGAACTTAATTAGTTAACTTCAAGTGCAGGTAGAATTTTAATTGAACTTAGTTATTTGGCCCATATTTGAAATTATTATTCTAATGACAAAAATGACAGAATAACAAATAACAGGAGAAGGAATGATGCTTAAAATCAAGTGAAGCTGTTTAGTACTTACTAACACTGATACAGTAGATTGAGGAAATTAGAAAAAATATCCCTTCTGCTTCAGTGGGGATAGATTTGAAAAACAAAAGAAAAAAATGGACTCTTAAAGAAGATGTGCTTTAGGCAGAAAAAAAGAAGGTTTTTTGTCTCTAGATTTCTTTAATGACTTGTTATTGTTGTCTCAGCTGTGACCAGAGTCTGCAGCTGGTATTCTTAACAGAATTACTACAAGAATGCTAAAAATATTTCTCTAAATATATGTAGAAAAATTATTGGGAAAGAACAGCATTTAGACTGCAGTACAAGAAAATTTTCTGTGACAGTGTTTAGTATGATGAAAAATTTAAACAGAAAAGTAGCTATTTACGTTCACATTGCAGAGTAATTACTGGAGCAAGCAAAATACTTAAGCCTAATTTAATGATGCTTTCCTTCAGCCCAGGTGCCAAAACCTGTGTGTAAATTTCACAACTTGTGCTGGGAGGTGAGGGATAAATGAAGTTAAAGCCCTGTAGAAACAAGTGCATTGAATGTTTTCCTTTTTGTGAGGTACAAAGCGAGTTTCGCTTTTAAACAGAAGAGCATCATAAATCAGCATAAACCACAAGTTTTAATGAGTAGGTCTCTTCTGGAAGTGCAGTGCTTGCAATTCTGTTTGAACAAGACAAGGATCTGGTCTTGCACTCCTTACTCAGGCAAAACTGCCACTGACATTAATGATAATTTTGCTTGAACAGAACAAAGTGCTTGACGGCAGTTATATGCCAGCATGAGGGGTGTGAGATCAGGATGAACGTACAAAAAAGTACATCTTCAGATGGATGTACCTTTGGCTTCTCAAGCTAGCATTTCCTCAAACTACAAGAATCTTAATTGTAACATTTGCTGGTGCAGAACTTAACATTTACCATGCTGGGAAAGACTTTCTGGACTTCAGTAACCTGATCAGTACGGTCTCCTTTTGGTCTCTGCCTCTTTCTGGTTCTTTGTATTGCAGGGCTGATGATAGTATCTGGCACATTCCTTGGATGACTTGAAGATAGCAGCCTTCTGTGTTTGGGGCTGAAAGATTGTGAACTCTGTGTTAGCAGAAATGCCACACAGGGGAGTGAACTGAACATTAAAAAAGCTTTAGCTTTTAGGTACTGCAGTGCAAGCAGAGTTGAATTTGAGAGCTGGGACTTAAGTGGACATTTGTCCCTGCTTTCTTCCTTAATAAAATCTGAGTGTTAACTGTGGATAAGGGCATTTGGGAGATCACTAAAAATGAATCATTGAGTGCCCAGAAGAGCTTTATTATGATATACTATGGAGAACTACAGAATATACCATGTACTTTTTATGTGCTTATCGGATGCATGTTTGAGTTACTGTTGCTAAAGTAAATTGTTTTTTCCTTTGCTGCAGAAGTACAATAATTCCCTGAATTAAAATGGCAAAATGAACCTCATCAAAAACTGGATCTGTGTGGTCCTTTCTAGCCCCATGTTCCCATCTAATTTTCTTTTACTCCATTAAAGGCTATTGAGCAAAAAAAACACAAGCTCCAGCTAGCAACGTTCGGTGCGCTGTATTGTGCGTGTATATTCCCTATTTTGAAAAACCCTAACAAAATAATGAATCTGGGAAAAAAATCTCAGTGCTTAAATCCTGACTGTCCAAACTGAGTAAAGAAAATAAAGAAATTTAAAAGGTCTACAGACAGACGTCAGGTGCCAGAACTGAGCCCCTGCAGTTAGGCCCAGGGAAGGTCTCCTGGCTGGTTTGTTTGCTCCCGTGGCAGTCAGGCTGGAGGAGCTATCCTGTTCCTGAGGTTCCACGTGCATGTTGCCACTGCCCAGTTAACCAGTGTGAAAATAGCGTGGAAAATAAATTATTAAACTATACTGTTATTACTAACTTGCCAGCTCTACAGAAACAAATGCAGCCACATTTACATATGTGTCCATCTGTCTGTTTTTACACTTTATGTCTTCAGCCAGTGGGTGAAATTGTTTTAATCCAAGCCGCAGTCTGATTTTTTTTTTCTTCCGATATTTATGTGTGTGTGTGCATATGTTATTTGTAGATGGACATGCATATTCCCGACAGTAGCTAGTTCTTAATTGTTCTTTTAAGTAACCTAATCTATCTGGCCATGGCCGTTTTAACTGGCGAAAGCAGCAGAGTTCTCCATGGACAATTTTCGTTAGTTAGCAGATTGTTACCATCTCAATGTTGCTGAAATCCCTAATCTCAGGTCAGCGTGAAGCTGCAGCGGTTACAATCCTGTTGCCTGATGCAGTGTGAATGGAAGTGCTTTCTGTCAGAAACATGTGGTCTCTTCAGTGGAGAGCCTGCGTAAATCCTGTGTAAATAGAGGGAGGCTAACAAAGGATGAGCCCCTGCAGCTCAGAGCATTTGGAGCCATTTGGAGGCTGAATTTGCTAAATGCTGCTTATACCGCCTGAAAAGTTGAAGAGAAAGGAGCATAAAATCCCTTCTTTTTTCTCTTTCTGCTCCTACCCTGGGGGGAGGGTGTTAAGGGCCAGGGAAGCCTGAGGTAAGCCTATGAAGACTGTTTTTTCAGTGCTCTTTTGAGTGTGAAAAAGGTGGCATGGGTCACTGTCCCCTCTTTAATGTCGGAAAACCCACACAGTTAGTAAATGTTGCATGTAAACTAAAGCATTTCATCCCTTCTCCTGCACTCCACGGCAGTGGGCCATGAACTAGTCACTTGAAAATCGCAGAAAAATTTCACTTCAACATGTCCGGACAGTTTAGCACAGCAGGAACGTAAGAGAGATCAGTAATTAGCAGGTTGCTTTGCTGTTCCCCTTGTCTGCCTTGGAACACTTTTTTCACCTGATGTGAAAAAATGTTGAATTACAATGCACAAAATACAAATCCACTGGCTATATAAAAGGGCTTAAAATTTAAACCAACGTTTATTATTTTTTTCTGTAAAAAAAGGTGGAATAATATGTTGGCTTTCAGATATAAGCAATGAGAATTCTCAATTCACTTCACAAATAAGCATAAGCTTTAGACATCCAACAACTGAGGGCTCAAAATCTAGCCTTTTCTTTTAGTTCTTGGACAGGAAGGCAATGAGAGGAGAAATGTGAAACATCACTGCTCTGCAAATAATTTCTAAAGATTTGAGTCACCAATTTTACTGCATGTACAGATATAAAAATAATGTATCTGGAATGTCATTGCTACTCTTAAGTAAATAATTAACTATTTGTAAATGCCTATTTAAAAATGAGATAAATTGATGAACATAGAAAGGTGCTTCTCCAGACACAGAAAATAAATAGGGTTTTTTTCTGTCTTTTGTTTTAAATACATGTTAGATACCAAATACCATGCAACTCTTTAAGGCTTTAGCACATATTTCCAGATGGTAATGGAGACTTTTTCCTGACTGAGACAGCGTTGCTAAAATATGGTTAGATCAAGCAGAACTCCTTTGTAGGTAAGGTCTAATAGTAGCCTGAGTTATTTTTGTTTCCTTTCCATTTGAATTTATAGTTGTCATTAACATCTGGATTGTGTGAAATTTGTATAAGTACATCTTTATGTTATTAGCCCAAAGGTTTTGTATGGCTTTGTATTCAGGATCTTCCAAAAGAACAGCAGAGAGAAGAGCAACCCTTTATTTCCTCCCAGCTGCTAGAAGGGCTAAAGGATAACATCTGTAGTCAGAGAAATGGTGGTGCCATCTGTATGAAATCTTCCTGCGGCTTTCAGTACAAGAGCATCCAACATCTCTTACTCTCCAAAATGCTCCCTCAAAACTTCATCTGACAATGCACCATCAGATGTGTCTGGTGTCTCAGATACGCAGAGGGGAGGGATTGCAGGAGGCTGGCTACAGCAGCTTACCTGAGGACATCCCATTCCTTGATGTGACAAGTGGCAGTTGAGTATGCAGGCAAAACTGGCATGCCTCTGACTTGCCTACACAGCTTCCAATGGCTCTGTCCCATGGCTCTGTCCCACCTGTAGTCAAGCTATTGTAAACAGCTTCCGCTTTACTGTTAGAGTACTGGTATGATGGCAAATCTCTGATCTGTTGCTTCTGGGGGTGTGAGAGACTAAGACAACTGTCATGAACATTGGTCATTCAGATGAGGAGAAAAGAAAATACAGTAGAAGCAACAATTTATATTAAGAGCTATGAACTGCTGAAGCTGTGAGGCTAAAAGCCTGATGATTTTAACAGGATGGAATGGAGGTAGTGAGTCCTCCTGAAGGTTTTTGGATTCTGAAACTGAACTTTTCACTCTGTTACCCCTCCCAACAGCACAGACTGTCACATCCTCAAAACGTATTCAAACAGTTCTCTATTGCTAGCTCTTTTTTTTTTTTTTTTGACAATGGTAATTAATCATGTATTTTTTTTTTTTTTTAAGATTTTTCTCTTGTGATGGTGTTGATCTCAGTAATAAGCTGAACATATTTGTTAATAATGGTTTTGAATACTTATGTCTCCAGATGGACACATTATATGTACAAATAATTGCAAATTCTGAATATAAGGATGCATGCAGAATCTCCCCTTTGTTTTGCATTAATACCTACAAATTCGTATCTGTCAAAATGCTAGGCAAAACGATTATGGAGTAGTTTTCAGAGTCCTTTAATATGGCTTTCATTTTGTTGCACTATTTTTAGTGAAATGGTGAAGTGCCTTTTTTTGTCCTTGTTAGATCCCTTCTCTTATCTCTTTTCCTTTACCATGACAAACCGTAAAGCCATAAGGGAACTCTGAGGAAGAAACTCAGACACTGAGTTCTGAAGTGTATCTTTCTAGAAATCGCTTTTCTTGCTGCTCTGCTTGTTATGATGGTAATGGGAACTATTTCTGAAATTTGAATCAGGGTTGTTAACCGGACTTTTGTGCTTTCGCATCACTAGGGTATCCTTTTCAGTTCTCCTTTTTTGCTTAGATAGATAACCTCTTATCTATCATGTTAGCAGATAATGAAAAGATGATGGAAAGACTTGATGAGCATCTTTTAAGCAGTTCTGACGTCTTGTTTCCCTGGGTCATTGCTCTGTGAAGAGCATAAGGACCAAGATTAATACTGAGGAGAGGTCTTCTGTAGGACTGGACACTGTGTCCCATTGTGTTCTTAGCTGTGTGAATACTGGAATCAGCAAGTTGTCTGCCCAGGGCAGTCAGTTTGCAATGAGATGAATTTGAAATTATAGTGCGATGGAAACCCTCCTCTACTTACACAGTCTGTTTTAAATAAATAGTAGTCTGCTTTGCTTTCAAAGCAAAACGATTTATCCTGTGGGAAGAAGTTCTCAGCACATGCTAAAAGTGTCTAGTGTGGAAGCCTAATTTCCTGCTGTGTGAAAGAAGTTTTGCATCTCTAGCCTCCTCCACAAGCCCTTCCCCTGGAAGAGAACATTTGTAAGAAATCCTGTGTGGGTCAATTTGCAATGTTTCTTGTATACTTGAACATCTACCTGTGTGACCTCGTGTAGGAAACCTGCTTTAGCAGGGGAGCTGGACTCAGTGATGTCCAACGGTCCCTTTCAACTCCTATGACAGTGATTTCTGTGATACTCACTCAACCTTTCTTAGAGGTTGCTGAGACTACTATACATCACAAGATCTGAAACAAGCTTGGTAATGTGCCTGAGTCTCTCCTGACTTGAATCCTGTGTAGTCATTGACATATCCATAAAGAGAGTGCCACTTAAAAATTTTCCACTCTCCTAACCTAAGTATAAGGTTTGGAAATCACTTGTACTCTTTGCATAAGAATAAATGAACGAATAGTGTGAGAAGCAGAAGGTTACCCTCTGTGTTTTTGCTGTGTTGTGAAAGAAAGGCCAGAGGGCCAAAATCTAGACTTAATTTCTCCACTGCAACACTGGGTTAACTGTGCTTGTATAATTGCTATTTCCGTGCATATTAGGACCTGTCTCTGCTCTTCTTGCTAGGTACAGTCCAAATCAAGATGTGAACAGTTTATAGAAGCACTGCCACTTCTAATGATGTTTAAAATGATTTAAAATTGGCTTCATTCATGCAGCAATTAAAACATGCTGAATCCAATGTGCAGTAGAGTGACGTTCATATCTGCCAATTTTATTCCACTGTTGATAATTTTTTTCTTCATTTAAAATAATTCCTATTTTATTTGTATAAGGCAAACTAGGATCAGGCCCTCCATATCTGAGAATTAAATCATTCTATCTTGGAAGCATCTGTGAAGGGCTACTTGTATGATTTTTTGCAACAAGAAACAGCCAGTAATGTCAGCAGTTGTAGTGCTATTAAAGATATGACAATACTGCTTAACAGGATTGGGCCTGTAGTTTACCAGGAGCAACAAATCTTACAGTGTGTATTCATCTGCTGAGGTAATTTGGAGGTATGATATTTGAATATCCTTTCATGAGGTTATGGAGCAGATTAAGGAAGTGCTGTCTCTCACCATTTTAACTACTGATTAAGCTAGGAAGCCAATGGAAGCTTTAGCTGAACTTTCATCTCCTGGGCTGCTATTAGCTTTTAAAACTAGGATATTAACAACCTCTCCAAAAGGTCTAAACACTGATTTAGCATGTAGGTGACTCCTGCTGAGGATACCCACAAAGCAGAGAGTGTGTGTGTAAGGATAAACAGGAATTTGTCTGTTCATAGTGTGAACAAGTACTTCTATGGTGAGAAAGGATGGAGCAGAAAGCAAGTTTTATAGCTACATGCATCCTATGCATACACACATAGCTTTTACATACAGAGACAAAGATATCTTTATCCATACGACGGATAGACAAACGGACTGACTGACTTCAAACTTGCACTTTCAGTGCAGATTTTTTCCCCCCCATCTCCGGGTACTGCTTTTCAAAATTGCCTGAGGCTACAGTACAGCACCTCAGATCCCCAAGGCCCATTGCCTGGCTCCTAATAGCCACTCTCCATCTGTGTCACATGAACAGCTGATGAGATAGCTCCAGTGTCTGTATTTTGGAGAGCATATCCACCCAGGTTAAAATGCTGGGGTTGCCAAGGAGCAGTCAGAAGCCATTAGTGTTTGTGAGAATTTGCCTTGCAGCAGTTCCTTGGCATAGTGGAAAGTAAGTGTGTGTGTGTGTGTGTGCACGTGTGTGTGCTCATCTGTGATAGAGAGGTCTGGGGTGGAGTATGGGGGGTGGGCAACGAAAAGGAGCACTTTGTAAATAGCTAGCATCATACAAAAATGAGCATTTGGTTACAGTACATAGGGCTTCTGTGTTTTCTTTGATTGGTTTGCTGTGATCTGACTCTCCTTTTTTCTGTCTTTAATGGAAACAAACAGAAGAGAAAAGAAGCATGAGAAAGAGCGGTGACTTTGGGGTCTTGCTCTGGTGTTTGGGCAGATGGAAAGGAGCTGCTCTGCCTTGGGGCTGGGTGGTTGTAATGAAGTGGCCTGTCAGTCTGTAAATAGTGAGGGTCATCTCTTCCATGTGATGGAGGGTATCACATTGCAGTGAAAATGGAAATGTCAATAAAATTAATCTGCCAGCTCTTTGCTGTGGCTTTTTCAGTCTCCCTGGTCCGAGAGGGTGGGTTTTTCACAGGGGAGGTGGTGGAAGAAGGGTGATCTGGCACAGGAGAGAAGATGGAGCTGAAATGCAACTTTTAAAGCAAATGGACTCTGCGTAGCTGCAATGTATTTCATTTAGTATCACTGCAGAGCTAGACAGGGCTGTAGGAATTAGTTCGTGAATCTATAGCATTCCTCAGGAAGCTATGGAGCGTCTAGCTCAGGCTACATTGAGCACAGAGTTTATTGTTTTAGGCTTTCTTGGACAAGGTTTTTACTTAGCATGGGATTTATGGCATTTACTGCTAATGAATGTCTATTCTTAAATTACAAAAACCACCGTCTCAGCACAATTCCCAGATGTCCTTCCAGGACCTCGGCTTCTTAAACACCAGCAGGGAGCATAAACTCTCCACTTCTCTGTTTTCCTCTTTCGTGTGGCTCCGGGCTAATGATGTGTAAGGAAAACACAGCAATCTATAAAGTCTCAGCGCTGTCCCAGTATTCTTCATTTATTTTGCATTTGATTATGCCACAAGTCGGATCTTGTTTCTTTCCTTTTTTTAAAGTTATTAGTTCAAATATTAATGTAGGAATATGGCATATATTGCTGCTCTTGATTGATGCCTTCCCAAAAACAGGAAGACGTGCTCGTATGAATTTTAAGAAAGTAGGGGTCCTGCAATGCCTTGCCAGAAGAGTTTTTCAGATACATAATTTAGATGCCCTCCAGGCAGGCTTTCAAGGCATTTTTGCTGGAGGGCAAGAAAAAATAACTATGACTGTTAAAAGTAAATGATTTTTGCTAATGCACAATTAATGCCAGGGAAAAGCACAGAAGAGAAAGATGTTGATGGAAAGTTCTGATTAAGTGAGAGCTCTACCTTGATGTGCATCTTTTTTTTTTTTTAATGATAATAATCACTGATGCAGAGATGTAGAAGTTTTCATGTCATGCAAATGCTATATGCAGGGTTGTAGTTGGTGTACGTGTTTGTGCGTGCGTATGTATGTGTGCCGGGGGTGCTACTTCTGGGGAGGGGCTCATCTGACAGTGTATTATGTGCACTGAACAGTGACACAGTTACTGCCACCTCTGCAGAGGGCCTCGAATATATAGACTACAGAACATTTAACTTGATTACTTATCGTATGTATTCAGAATGGTTGTAGGGATGCATTTACAGTGAATGGGTTCTCGTGTGGCAGGTTTTCCCACACTGAATCCTGTAATTGACAAAGAGCTATTGCACTATGTCAAGTGCATGATCATAATTGAATTAATGATATATGCATGTGTGAGACAAAACTCGTATTTGGAAAGACATGGTTTCTAAATTTTGCATATTTGTATCAGCGCTCAAATATAATGAGAAACGGTATGTGCTGATCTATCAAATCAAAATAGAACTTGCAACAGTATCTTGGTAATTAATAATACTTTCTGGCTTCTACATGTTGTTTATTTTTCTCTTGTTTTTCTCTTTGTTATAGGGGATGGTTTAGACAACAGTGTAGCCTCACCTGGTACAGGGGATGACGATGACCCAGACAAGGACAAAAAGAGACAGAAGAAAAGAGGCATTTTCCCCAAAGTAGCAACAAATATCATGAGAGCATGGCTTTTCCAGCATCTCACAGTAAGTGGTGCCCAAAACCAAAATAGATTTCTGTTCATGTACCTAATGAGGTTTATTCATCATTATCAGAAATGAACTGTCCCCGTAATTTTGGTCCATTATTAAGGCTCAATTATCATTGCTTTTTTTTTTTTTTTTTATTCCCTTGATTTTTTTTTTTTTTTTGGCTCTTGGAATCATGACAAATCTGAAAGAAACCTATATATATGTATATATATAAATATATGTACATACCTAGAGAGAGAGAGAGAGAACAAGAGAGAGTACAAAGTCTTATCAGGGAGCAACACCTACATGTAAAGTAATCTTTTTTTTTTGCTTTGAACTATTCAAGGGGGTTTCTTGCTTTAGCATGCATAAAGATATGCTTTCTGGATGTTGCCCTCTGTTTACATGACCTTCATACATGTTTAGTGGCAGAGAGAACCGCAAGCTCTGTGTCCTGACATATACTGTGGAATATTAAGAGTAGTCAAAGCAGCAGCTTGCAAACTTGTATGTTAATTTTGTGAGAAATATAGCAGGCTTATGATTTCTCTAATTCTTGAATTGTATAATAGAGATAAACAAACACCCTTCTGGCTTCTCCTCAAGTCCACTTTTTTAAAATGCTGCCCATACACGCACTTAGGGGAGAGAGATTAAAAATATGAAAAAGCTGTACTTTTCATGGTCTATCTTTATCCTCCTGCTTACGGTTGGTTTTATGTGTTGGTGTTCAGATGACTATTACTGCTTCACTTTGATATCAAAATATAGTTCTGCAGAAAACCTAGTAACACTTTTTGTAGTTTACATCATGGGGCAAATAACAAAAACTGTTAAAATTATCAATTGATTTTCCTCTTCCTTTCATTGTAAAATTGTTTCTTACTTCATAAGGCTTAGAAAACTAACTATTGTTAACTACCTCTTCTCCTGCAAAGTTTTATAAATTTCCCCAGTAGCTGTTGTTGGTTATAGTGTAATGATTTTGGGACAAGGTACCCATTTTATTTATGATAGACACTATCGAACTGCTCTGCTAGAAGCACAGCTAAAGGGGGGAGCAATAGATCCACATTTCTAAACCATCATTTTGATGTAAGGACATTAGTAGCAAACTAAGGTACATTGATCTGGCCTGTGGGGTCAGGATTAGCTGGAATAGCCAGTGTCTCTGCTGGAGTAGTGGTTATTCCTGCCTCCCAGCTATGGCCATTTCAAAGGTCAGGTGCCCCGTACCCACTTGGCTCAGAGGAATTAGACAGAACATGAGTCTCTGGGCTGATTACTTAACCAAAGACAAAATAATGAGTCCTAAGCAAATACTGACTAATTGAAAGGGCTGTAAATCCATTACATATTGGTCAGGGATAATCAGGAGTATTTAATCACTTTTATCTATTCAGGAGCACTGAAGCTGCAACAGCAAAGCCCTGAACCTTGCCATGTGCTTATTATTCTCATCATTATCAAAATTACTTCACAGCTGTTCTTTGCTACATCACCTCAGCTGGAGATTTACTAACCTGTAAAATGTTTTTAATTTGGAAGTCGAGTGAGTGTGAGTGAAGGGTTTTTCATTTAGCTGTAGAGTATCTTTAGAGGAGTAACACAGGGAGACAGCAAGAAGCATGACCATAAATAAAGCAGTTTCTTTTTACTTGTCTCTGTGATAATCTCATTTTCTCTTATGAAATTTGTGATAACTTGTTTTTCTGTTTTTTTTGTTTTTTTTTTTTTTCTTTCTGCCTTCCTTTCTTGCGTTCTTCTTGAAAGCATTCAACACATGCTCATTAGACAGTTAACTAACTCTCACTTCTCTTGAGGAAAGTCCTCCTGGCTTTTTGAAATCCCTTTTTCTTGTTTTTGTCTTCTCTCTTCTGACCCTCTCCATTCCACATGAATTGAGGAAATTTGCCATCAGTGGTGAGGATGGCTTCACAAAAATCAAATTAAATGAACACAAAAAAGCCCCAACCCTTTTACCATCCAAGCCTTAATGAGTTTGCAGGTGTTGAAAGATTTACTGTGCTGTAATTCTCAGACCTGCAAACTGATAATGGAGACCCCTGACCATTGCAGTGTAAATTCAGAAAGATTCTTGCCATAAACACATGCAGAGAAGGAAGAGAACTCCCTTTTTTTTTTCTTCTTTTTTTCTTTTTTCTTTTTTTTTTTTTCCCCCAAGATCTTGCACTTTTTCTCAAATTAGCTTGTCCATTCAAAGTGCAGCTCTGGCTGAGCCAGAAAAGGGGAATCTGTGATGTGCAATTTTATTGTTTCAAGTAAATATCTTTACAATGGCAGTCCATGATTCAATGTGCATTCCTTCATTACTACTCTAACCTTATTTCAAATTGGTTTGTTCCTCCTTTGTGCTGTATGACCTGTTCTTGTATTGCAATAATCCCTCGATGTACCCTTTTTTCTTTCTCTCTCTCTTTTAAAGAAACTAATTGAATTATCTCATTATTTTAATTTGTTAAGCAAATGTATTTTACATCTCAGGATGTGTTCTTAAAGAAGGAGCTGCTTAGGCTTTGCCCCCTGAATGGGCCATTGGTACATTTTGACATTCATGCATTCATTAAGGAGAGGAACATAAAAGGGCTCTGGTTGTATTTTTTTTCAAACACCCAACCAGCATGGAGCAACTTTTCCATAAGCCACAGGGGTCTCTCTATATATGTTCTCAACTGCAAGCCATTGTCACCTATTCTGAATACCTCAAAAGGACAAATAAAATACTAAAGGCCAACTGTAGCAATTGTTAGCTTTTGGTCTCAATATGACAAAAATCATTAACCTCTGGTTTCCCTGGAAGGGGAAGCAATGGCACTCCATCTCTTATAGTATGGATTTAACTTGAAATTCCTATACGTTGTCAAATTCAAAGAGAGTAACTCAGTTCTGACTAATTGTATTTACTTATGATTTAAAATAAAGTGCTGTTTTTTTCTTTATTAAGTCAGTTTGCAAGCTCCTAATGTAACTGATTTTAAAAATTGATTTTCTTAAGTGGCTTTTTGAAGAGATAGGCACTTGAACTCTGATGTTGAATGAATATATCTGACAGTCTGTGTCTTTCAAAACCATTTATATCCCCTATCATGACTTCCATTTTGCAGTGATTTTAATTATATTTGAAATAGGATACACATACATATTTTTGTTGTTGGAAAGCAAATGCAAGAGATAAGAGCTTCTGTCATGTTCTTGTTCACTTATTGAGCTCTGTCTTATATTTGAAATTACAACAGTACCGGAAGATGAAAGATCTGAGGATGAATTGGGTGGAAATGCTTTTTCTGGATAATATCCAGTGTTTAAGAAAGTAGAGGAAATCCTAGTCTGCTAGTATAAGCTTTTCAATAGTACATAAAGATTACGACATCAGAAAGGTAAACCTGACATTAAGGCTGTTTTTATTTGAGTTCAAAGGTGGTTAAAGAAAAGAAACAGCAAGAAATCTGACCTAAGCCAAGAGTTTATTCATAGCTTTGGAAGACTCCTTTTCCTCTATGCCAAGGACTCCTTAGTACACTCAATGAGCCTCTCAGACATCTCTGCTTTCCTCCCTCAAGTGCTCCCCTATTTGCCCTGCAAAAACATATTTGATCATGAAGTGAAAACAGGAAGTGCTCAAATGTATAGACACCTCCAGTTTACATCCATGTTGAGATTAGGATTTCTTACTAGCAACTATACAGAGCTTGTCCCCCTCCCCCCATGCCCTTTTAAAGGGTTGAGCACCTCTGAAATGTATGTACATAATCAGAAAAGAACAAAGTTATAAAGGAAGCAATTATATCATTCCATGAACTTGTACCTCTAGTTGTTCATCCTTCTCTGCAGCATAGTGTGTCAGAAACTACACTTTTGCTACACTGAACATTTTTTCTCGTTCTTTTACAGAACTGGCTGAACAGAGATGTGTTTGGTGGGTTTTGTTTTTTTGGCACTTATTTGGAGTGACACACTTTGTTAAATTTTTTTAAAATTGTTTTCTTTGATACAGTCTATAAGGAGATACAGCTCAAAGTACCAGAAATACTGACAGTAGCATGCTAACTAATGGTGGCATGACATTACCAGATTTCCAGCTCATGTTGTTTGGGACAGCAGCCCTGAAGTCGGTGAAGTTAAGCTGTCACTTGTTTGTTCGACTCCTTGTTTGTTTTTAGTTTTTGCTTTTTTTTTTTTTTTTTTTTTTTTTTTGCTGAAGTTCAGTCTCCTAACATTTATTTGTCATTTAGTCTGTTTTCCAAGCCTTCTGGCTGAAAATCTTGCTCTTTACAGTTTCCTGTGGAATAGATTTTGGTTTCATACATCCCAGGATCAGGCTAGAATAAGTTTTGCTGGAATGTGTTAAAATGAATCAATCACAGCTTTTGTACTTACCTGAATGAATTTTCTTGTGATTGAAGTATTCAGGTGGCCAGACGAAATAATATCAATAGTCTTATTGAAACATTTTTTTCTTCTATTTTTATGTGGGTGTATCTGAGAATATAATGCATCTCTGTCACATTTTAATAAATGACTTACCAAGACTTTTGTGCAGGCAACTGTTTTACGTATTAATCACTGGCATTTCAGAGCAAACTTTCAAAATAGTTGAAACCATCCCACATTCATAAATATCTCTTCCCATATCCCGATTTTAGGAATAATACCTAAGAGAGGGTTAGGTACATAGCTTGCTATTGGACACTTGCTATTGTGAAGGCATGCTGATGATTTGTAGGACTTGTGTTGGATTAAACAGTAATATGCTGTATGTTCCCAAGGTACACTGAGGAAAGGGATGATGTCCTCTCATAGTACTATCAGGCTACCTGCATGTGAGTTCACACGGCTGCAGTTTCCATTTTAGCACACCACGTAGTCAGAGACTTGGAGGAAACTGAGGTATGGTGCTATTCCAGGATTTTAGGTAGGGCTACCTGTGTGCTGATCTTACAGCCAGGTGAGGAGCTGTCTACTGCAGTGGGATAAAACCTGTCATACTGTATGAACGAGAAATACATTGCCCAGTTCTGTAGAAAAACAAACAAACAAAAGCTGTTCTCGTTTTTCAGCTGGGTAAACTTTTTGAGGGGAAGTTAATGATTTCTTCAAGTCCTTTGGAAAAATCATATCTGAGTGCTAAAATCCCATGACTGATAGTACTGTAGTGATCAAGATTATAGATCTGAGTATTTTTGCACCCAAAAGTTGTGCAGACCTAGCCCAGTGGGGCAGAGCTGGCAGCTGCTGCTGGGATTTACTGCTGCTGGTGGTGATAGTCCTGTACTGCCTAATGTCAGTGGCATGCCTTCCTGTCCCATCTGCACCAGGAAGAGCCTGGAAAATCAGAATAGAACAAAACCAGATTTTTTTTTCTCTCAAATGCTTCTTCTGCTCATGGTCCGAAGGACATAATCCTCTGACAACTTGTAGTCTTCAGCTAAGAAATCAGCTTCAAAGATTTGAAAGATTTTAGTAACAGCCCGAAAACTCGTATACCTTTTAAAGACTGTAATCTTAAAAGAAAAGTGCTGAGATAGGGTGGGGGTGGGGCTTTGTTTGTTTTAAAAATGGAATCTGAGATTAGATCTGACATTTCTACATCCACCCCCAATAGAAAAGGGAACCCAGGGTCATGGGGTGTGTGGGCCTCAAAAGCTAGCTTTGTCTCTGAGTGGTTAATCTAATCATTGTTACATAGACATCTGTTATTTCTTCTGAAAAATTGATGCTTTTGTGACACAATGATCCATCTATTTAGTACAACAGCCTGAGTAATTAAATTAAAAAAAGAATATTTTTGCTGGAGCATGTATTATAAAACTGCCATACCTCCCTGTACCAGCAAAAAGGCTGGAGTGAGAGGGAGAGGGAGGTGGGGAGTGGGAAGGGAGCGCTTTAAGCCCGGCATTGTTTTCTGCTCACTTGAGGAAAACATCTGTGAATTGTTTGAACTGAACCTTACCAGGGACTGTCTGAATCTGTGTCATCTCTGTTTAATTTCAGGAAATGATGTCACAGTGCATTAAATAACAATGCTATGTGATTTATTTTTACTTGTACATGCTGTCCTAAGCATTTCTGTTACATGGCAGTGTTTTCAATTAACTGCAAGCTTTCAGTTTAAAAAATATATTCCATAATGCTTTTTTGGTTATGGGTATTGGGAGGCTGGGTGTTTTAGGGGGTCACCAAGGTTCAGGGCTGTCGGAGGGCTCCAGGCCCATTTGTCATGTGCTTATTTGTAGTTGGGACTGGATGTCAGCACTCCCGTCACCCATGGCAACCTCCAGGACCGTTGGTTTGTTACAAAGCGTGTCTGTGGAGGAAAAACTAAATATTCCCAACCTATCCATCAATAGACCTATTAGATAGTTATAGCGAGGCCTGCATACTGTAGCTTCTGCCTTTATCAAACTTTCTGTGCTCCCCCTTCTTCTGTAAAAGAATAGAGGACATAAGTCAATTCTGTCTGCCATCTGTCGCCTTTATAGCTGTTCCTCAAATTAAAGAGACAGTCCGAAATTTAAATAATCTGATAGAAGCATAGAAAGCCCATGTGTAAATTATTGCATTTCCGTTCGATTTTTAACTTCTCGTTTTATTTTTAAGGGAGATTTTTATTGTACTAATTCAGAGATCAAAATATGTTGCCTGTTTCTGCTTCAAAAATAGCATTCTGAGAAATGTTGGATTTACAGTGTCACAGAGTTGTTATCTAATAAGATTTCAAGTTATATATAGGGTGAATTTCACACACACACAGAGCAAACAATCCGTGCACTGCAAATCCTGCAAAGGCTCCTCCATTCTCCCCCTTCTTCCTTTCTTTCCCAGCCCATAGGCCAAGGGCTGCAGGGAAGCCCTTCCTCCCTGCTGTCAGGGCAAGCTGGGATCCTCAGTATGCACAGCAGCCATTTCCTAGGCCTTATAATCTGCTTCCCTGTCTAATGCTGGCTAATTTACTTCACCTTCTCCTCTCCCCTTTTCCCTGCCCAGCCTGTTTTGACTCCCTGTGCTCCCCAGCAGGCAACTGGCCTGGCAGGATAGAGGGAGCAGCAGCACGGTACATGTGGCACACGAGGTCAGCTGCTGCCAAACCATCAGATAACATGGCAAGAGGGGAGGTACGAATGCTGTTTTTCAGTGTAATATTTTACCTGCTGTTTCCAAGCAGGGAATTACTGAGAACGAGCGTAACTAAAAACATGTGCGTGATTTTAGTGGGGGCTGATTAAAAAACCTCAACTAAGCAAACAAAACACGGCCTAGCAAAAGATATGATCAGCCACTGGTGTTTTCTGATTGTTATTGTCAGATTATGAAGCTTTGCAGAGTCGGTATAGGATTTAAGTGGAAAGAAGAAAGAATATGAAAGTCCAAGTAATGAAGTAACTGAAACAAGAAAGTAGCATCAAGAATGAATTCATTTTTATAGAATTGAGGCCTGAGGGCTCAAAACATAAATGGGCATTTAGCTAAAGCCTATGCAAATGCAGTGTTTAAACACTCCAAGAATGTTGCACTAATAAATGTTGTGCACTACAGTCTTTAAGAATTAAGATCATAGTCAACAAGAGGTGAGAAGTTTTCTGAATATGTCTCCAAGTTTCACCACTTAAAACAATTTTCATCAGAAAATTCGTACTTCTTAAATTTCTCTGTAGTGTGTGTACATGAATATATGTACATATAAAATATATTTTTAGGGGAAAAAAAAAAAAAAAGATTGTTCTTGTTTGTGTAAAGTGATACTGCCTAACAGTTTTGCCTCAGGACATGTTTACTTGAGATCTTCCTTTCAAGATCCATGAGCAAAGTAATTGGTTTCAAAGAAGTTTTCTGCAAAATTAGAGATTTACTGAAAAAAAAAAAAAAAAGTATGTTTCTGCCAACACTTCCAGAACTGCTAATGAATAGCAATGTCAGTTCTTATTGTTTCCTATTGAAAAGAGTAGTTTATGGCAGACAGAATTACTTTTGGTGTTGTGGAGTTTGCCTTGAGTTAGGATACTTAGAATACCATGCGTTACATATTTGTGAGTTGATTGGCAGCAGTTGTTTGTAGGATCCAAATAAATCATTGGCATCTTTAAAGATTTATTATTGTCTTTAAGCATAATGGCAATACAGTTTTCATGCTTTTACATTTGCTATTTTTATTTTTAACTGCTAGCCCCAAATCTGCCAGAACTAATTTCAGTTGTTTAGTCTAATACTGGATGATAGGTTGTCAACTCACTGTATAATGCCATAAAGATTTTTTTTAATCTTGGTTTTACCTTTTTATGATGGCATTTCAAAACACGTACTTTATTTGTAGCAGTTGACTACTTATGTCCATAAAATGTTTAACATCTCATGACATATTCTTACAATCTCAGCACAATGAATCGGAGTAGCTAATTGAAAACATTTTAGTTTGCTGTATATTAATTTGTTTAATGCTATAGAAATTTGGCCGTCATCTAGAAGCAGCTTTGAAATATATTTCAAAGAGGCAACTCAATATTCTAATGTGGATATACTATGGACATACTTTATGACTAAACTGAATAGAGACCGGAAAGCTCCTGTTCACTATACTAAACATATAAAAGAAGTAGCTTTCTTGTTAGAAGGTGAGTTAGTGTAGGCTACTTTGAAGTTTGTACCAATTTAAAACAAAAACAACAACGAAACCAAATGAAAAGAGGACAATGTAATCTACATTGTTAGTTGATGTTCTGTGAACGTACATGGATTTTTATAAATGTGGTTCTCTTTCATCCCAGAAAAGGTCAAAATGTAGGCTTAATGTTTCTGTGTTCAAATATTTGCAGATGATTCTCAGATTAGTCTCTAAAAGTGTGTACTTTTCAATCCTGCTTCCATTAGTTTCAGAACAACTTTGATCCCCTTGGAAAAACTACGTAACATGAGAGATGAAACTGAAAACATAGTGGGTGACAAACAGACAAGCAAATACAATTTTGCATCTTAAGCATTAAATATTGTAGCCATTTTATCTGAAAATTCTACTTAACAAGCCTTTCAAGGATCCTCTGTTTTATGATAGAAAGACACATTTCTTGAGTGCTTAGCTATTTGTCGCATTCTGTCTTGTAGCTGAGCAGTCACTACTGTTCCCAGGATACTGCTTCATCACAGCCAGCTCAGACAAGCTTGGGGAGATTTCAGCCTTTTTTTCTAACTGTGAATATAGCAAGATACTGTGCCTCAGTTTCCTTGTGTAAACAGTACAGCATAATGGTGGTGACTGCTTTTCAGAGTGCTTTTGATATCTGCAGATGAAAACCTCTGCACGAGACCTGCATCATAGTTAGCGTCATCTGAATTACAGAGGTCTGCACTTCTGTTGTGGTTTTATCATGCTGCTGAACTTGCATGTACAAATACTTGAAATTCTGTAGACTTTAAAGCCTGGGATGGATTTCTTTTTATGAGGGAGCATTTAATATAAAGTTAAGAGTGCTATGTGCTGCTCTATGCTGTCATGTTCAGCGTAGAAGATGGCAGCACATGATTGCTGCAAGGTACTTTAGCTCAAGTGGTTTAGGCTTGGGTTATTTTTGTTTATCAAGTTCTTTCCTTCTTGGTGACCTGAAGTGGTGATTATTGTGTGCAAATGGTATCAAATATCTTTCTCAGAAAGTAGCAAGTGAAAGAACTTCGAACATAAACTGCTGGCCCAGGGCAAGAATCAGTATAAAGGGAGTGCAACAGTATTAACAAATGCATCTTTGTTCTTCAAGAAGTCGCTAGTGGATATTCCCCTCCTCAACAGCCCAGGGAGTTTCCTGAAGTGAAATAGGACTTTGGCAGCTTTCCAGCCAGTCCCCAGTCTTCTGCTGCCTCTTTTGATTCACCCAGGTGCTTCCCCTTTGTGCATCCCACTTGTGCTTCAGTGAAGAAATGGGAAGCAGGAGGGTGACCTATTGGACAAAAAGAGGCTGAAAAGTCCCCGGTTCATGTCAGGAAGAGAGTGTATGCAGACTGCTGCCAGCTGTTCTGGTAGTTCACAAATGGACTGTTTCAGGGATATAAAATGTGAATAGTGAGAAAGGTCATTATATGTATGATAACAACAGAAATAAGGAGAATAGTGTGGTCAGAATAACAACATGTATTATTTGGGGCAGTCAGCAAAGGAATGCATTGGTGCATAGGAATGGTGTCATTCTTAACCTGTACTTACTTTTGGTTACTTTGAATGAAAATATATAGTCAAATATATATTCAAAATGTAGAAGTTGTTTAAAGGGCACTTTACTTTCAGCTACAAAGGGATATTCCTAGAATCATAGAATGGCCTGGGTTGAAAAGGACTACAATGATCATCAAATTTCAACCCCCCTGCTATGTGCAGGGTTGCCAACCACTAGACCACGCTGCCCAGTTCCACATCCATCCTGGTCTTGAATGTATCCAGAAATCCACAGCCTCCTTGGGCAAGATGTTCCAGTGCATCACCACCCTCTGTGTGAAAAACTTCCTCCTAATGTCTAACCTAAACCTCCCTGTCTCAGTTTAAAACCATTTCCTCTTGTCCTATCACTACCCACCCTCATAAACAGCTGTTCCCCCTCCTGTTTATATGTTCCCTGCAAGTACTGGAAGGCCACAATGAGGTCTCCCTGGAGCCTTCTCTTCTCCAACCTCAATAAGCCCAGTTCCCTCAAACTTTCCTCATAGGAGAAGTTCTCCAGCCCTATGATCATCTTAGTGGCCCTCCTCTGGACCTGTTCTAAGAGCTCCACATCCTTCCTGTACTGGAGGCTCCAGACCTGGACACAGTACTTCAGATAGGGCCTCACAAAAGCTGAGTAGAGTGAGACAATCACCTCCCTCTCCCTACTGCCCCCCCTTTTTTTTATGCAGCCCTGATCTGTTGATCTCTTTCAGATGTAAAGTATGAAATGAAATGAAAACTTGTGAAAACAGGTAATTGTTATGAACAAGAAAAAAGGGAAAAAAATATTTAACTTCCTTCTCCTTTTTGCCATCCTTTACTGTTTTGGTAGACTGTTTTGAGAGTTCTGCTACTTGGCACATCTCTTTTCAGAGCTATTTCTTCAATTTCATGTGGACATTTTACTGCATGAGCTAACATTTCTTAGGAAAGAAAAGTGCCTCCTAAGTTGATGTGAACATGTCTGCAAATAGTGGGATGGGCTGCAGAGTTTTAGGCCAGTCCTAAGAAGCACACATTTGTTCCACATGCTTGCTTACATCTCAGTTTTCCTCAGCTTACTTTGTATGTGTGATGTATGTTGGCCATCAGATGCCAAGCAAGCACTTCTCAGACTAGAAAAATTCTGTGATAGTGCATATGTATCATAGGTACTTGCAGACAGCTCACTGTTATAATTAATCTTAGCTGTCCTGACTCTGTAAAACTTTAATTTTCATCCCACAATGCTCTTTTATGCTAACAAACTTAAAAAAAAAAAAAAAAAAAGCAAAAAGCCCTTGCCTCTTTTTCTCTCTCTTTTTTTCCTCAAGAACTGTCCATTTAGAGAGCACTAATACTTGTAAACCTCATGTAAGCCAATGCAAAACATAGTGTACAGCAAGAAAATAAAATGTCTGCAAACAAAGACTGTGGTGCTTTGCTAGTATGGTGTTAATAAACATAGCTCTAGAACTGTTAAACTATCCAAAGTTTAGCTCCTGGGATCTGAATCCTACTCAAAGCCATAGCAGAAAATGTATGATACCGTACTCTCCAACTCAATAATGCTATAATATGCTCTGCTGCCTCCTGAACAAGTGCTGTGGCAATCTTCTTGCTGAGGCTGAAAACTCCTTCAAACAAGGCCTTAGGGCTCATGAGCTTTCCACTCAGTGCCCTGTAGGCTCACTCTGCGAAGAGGTATCTAGTCTAAAAGAGGCCAAATATCACACAACTGAGCTGGTGGGAAATTCAAACTGTTCTTAGAAAAGAAGTCAATAGAGCTGCTGTAGTGAAAGGTAATGTTCAGAGTGAGATCACTGTGTTATGATCTCATGCTGAACATCAGCATTGTTTTTTCCTGACGATTATGAAACTAGCCTGAGGCTAGTCTGGTGAGAGTCTAAGAAAGATATAGGGGGATGCTTGAAGAGTTTGGACTATCAGGGCCCTTATTCCCCCCAAAGTGTAGCAGAGTCTGAAAGAAGATGAGAAAAATGTGAGCTCTATTGTTATTTTCAGTGCTCTTCCCATCCATCCCCAAAATAACAGATCTAGACACAGACACACATGCACAGAGAATGTGCATACTGAATCACTGAAAAAGCAAAGGCTGCAAAGAGAAAGGAAAAGAAGTTAATTAGGGGGAACAAAATGCCTTGCAGAAATAACGGAATTTAACAACCCCCCCAAATGTTGTGGAGATTGTAGAGCAATCTGTAGAAGTGCCTTTGCTTAGTACTTTTAAAACTACACTCCAAAAAACATTTGAAGAAATGCTGCTGAGAAACATCTTGCCTTCCTGGGGTTACACTAAAGTAGTGTTGCCTGAAGCATTTTTCATACTTGTGTTTTCTTATTAATGATTAAAATTTGAAAAATATCTTGAAGTTAGAGCTGTTTTCGGAAGGAAACCTCCCAAAATTTAGCTTCATTCAATTTAATTTTTTTCTTTTTTAATTTGTTGCAATTTTTTAAGTGACATTTCATTTGTCTGTCAGTTGAAAAATATCATAAAATTAACTGACAAAGTCAAATGGAAAATGGGGTTGGGACCCAAAATGAAGAATTAAGCTTAGTAGAAATATCTAATTACCATTCCCTCAGGCAAAGGCCTGAGTACATAGCTGGGAGCCTCAGTGAGTACTGAAGATCAGTGGGCATGGGTTCTATCAGTACAGCAAAGGAAAAGAGATGGAGTTGAGGGCCTTGCATTAGAAACTCATTCTTTTTCAGATACTCAGAGACAGAGACGATGTCACAATTCATATGCTGCTCTCCATTCACGGTGTGTGAGGTTTCACTAATTGTCACCAATAACTGGGAGAGGTACAGGTCTGGAATCAACTCTTATCCACTACCTTAATGTTCCTAAATTTTCCTGGCACTTGCTCTATGAAAAGTGAAACCCAAACACCAGAATTTGGATCAGTATTCAAAAACCACATGGATTTTTAAGGACATGGATCCTACGCAAATTTCATGCAAAATAAAGCTGATTATGGATTTACACAAATTCCAACACCAAAATAGGTGAAACATGGCTTTTTTTGCCAGTTTTTCACTTAGAGACTTTATGCCTTTGACTCCAGGGTTCAAAGCAAAGCTTGGGCCCTCTGAGAGGCAGAATGACCCCCAAGAAAATATTGACTGAGTGCCTGCTGACTCCAACTGCTGAATTTCACACACAGCTTTACTCAAAAGCAGGAAGAAGAAAGAGATGATATTTTGAATTTAAAATGAAATTTTCCTATTGAACATTACTTCATAATAATATATCTGTGGGGTTCCACGTTTGTCTCAATGACTTCCAGATCAAACAAGCTCAGTTTGCACATCAAAATATGCATTTTTCTTCTCATTGCCAGCTCCACAAAATTAGCCTGGGATCTGAGATCCAAGCTGGATTCTTTCTGGCTTATTTATTGGCAGTAACAAGGTTTTAACAATAACAGTAATGTTGCAATTACAATAGTAAATCTATGCAATTACAATAATAAATAGAGGATGGAGTAGCCAGAATAAAGTCCATTTTTCTAGCTTATTGCTAGGCAGGCCTCACGAAGAAAAAGAGCAGAAACTTCTATTATGGTTTGAAGTCAATGGGATTTTTATTTATTTATTTATTTATTTTGTCAGCAGAGATTCAAATGCAATTGAGACACACAGGGACATAAATTTGTTCAGTAAGTCAGTCGCTTTTCAGAACTCCACTGCTTAGTTGAATTACTATTATTATTATTATTATTATTATTATTATTATTATTATTATTTGGCTCTACATAGTTTAGTGAGTTCAGCACATTTGAGACATTTTTAACAGAAGTGACAGGGCTAAGTTCTCTTCTTATTTTTAATTATCCTTTTGAGGAATGGGCTTCTGTATCCATCTTAAAGATGCCATTGGCATGCAGTACCTTTTGTATGTTCTTGACACAGTTCAGAAGACACCTGTGTGAAAAGAGAGCATAGTTTTCTACTGTATGTTGAAATGCGCCTCACTGCAAAAGCAGTGAGTCCTGACCTTTGCTCTCATCAGAACAGAGAGTATTCTGGCATGGAGCTGAGTTTTCCTACTGCTCTTCAGAACTGTAAATAATGTTAGTACACCCTGAATTCAGTGCATGCAGCACTTTACATTACTATTGTGTATCTTAAAATAAACAACATTGCAAGCTGTTTATTTTGGTGTTACTATGTATGCATTTTTTAAACAGTGGTTACTTAAACAAATGTCTCTGTTCCCACAGCACTTAAAAACTGCTGTTTGCTCATTGTGGTTTTTGGGTTTTGTCACTTATGTTTTGATTATTTCTGAAAATCACACTCAAGGATACAGAAGACAGGAGTAAGTTGTACTTGATCCAAACAAATGCTTCATGTCACAGCTTCTTCTTTATGCCAGCTTTTTCTATGTTCCTAGAAGAGATAATACTTTTGGTTTAGATCAAACTTAAGATCAACAGTATTCCAGACTGAACTAAACTGTCCTCACGTGCATTTTACAGGCTCTGCAATTGTTATCAGAATTTGATCCTGAGACAGCAAAATTGCTTTAATATTATTAGTATAATTTCAATTTCAGCAAAATAGTTGATTCAGCAGATGAAAATCTGGGGAAGTTAGGGTTTTCACAACTCCTTTCCCCCTCTCTGATTTGCCTTTGTTCATACATCCTAGAGTCCCCAAGAATCAGCATAAGGTTGACAAAATTTTGCATCTGGAAATGCTGATGGTTGGAAAAGCCATTATGAAAGACGTTATCCTCTGGAGCCACATTGCTGTGGCTTTGTGGCTGGCTGTCTACCTAGGGAAATGCTGCTTGCTGGTCTGTAGCAGCTCTGCTAGAGGGCCATGTGCTCTACATTGTTTTTTCACCTTTAGTGCTGAACTTTCAGTGAGTACTCTGCTTTTTCTATGCCGTGTATACTATTCATTGATCTTGATGCGTTCAGCTAAATTTGAATGTAAGGATTAGAAAGAACCTCCTTGTTACTCCTACTACTCACCCTCCACAACTATTCAAAAAGTAACCATGTGTGTCTATGGTTGTTGTTCTGTAGGTGTTCTGTCCTATTTTGAAAATTTTTCCTGGGTTATCTTCAATGCATAGTTTCTGCCAGCAAACAAGAATACTTCTCTGAGTCTGTGGAATAGTGTACTGTCTGCTTTAAGTGGCTGAAGATCAGAGGCTTTCTCTGTGTAAAAATTGCTCCATATGAGGAATACTGAAGTTTGCATAGCAAGGCCATCATTATATATTCTTCAGCAGGTAGTTGTGATTTGTTGCAGTGTGTGTTAAAGAACAATTGTCATCTTTACCACCTTCTGTCACTCAGAAATAAGAGGAAGAGTGTGGCTGTTCAGTCATGACAGTGCTGGGGTGGTTCCTTCCTGGAAAACGGTTTAACGAGAGTGCTCCAAAAAGCCTGCGAGTCAACACTAAGTCATATTGGCTACTGAGCTAATCCCTGGCCAGTCTCTGAGGCAGTCACCAGCAGAAATGCTTTGTTTCTTCATGTTTGGACACTGCTGAGAACTGAGCCTGGATTATTCATTTGTGGAACTTGTAAGTGCTGGCTGTCTTTTTACAACCAAAAGTAATCTCTTCACTCAACTGCTAATTGCCCCATGATTTTAATCAAGCAAGATGATTAGATAAAGAAAATTAGTGTTTTTAAAAAATTGTGAGTGCAGCTCTTTTCCAACTTCTGTTGACTATAAACCAGTTTGTCATCCTTAATTATGGTCTTCAAAGATAAACAGGTTGAAGGGAGTGCTACAGACTTTGGCACAAATGCAGCATATTTCAGTGCTTTCTTGTGCACGATCTGCATTTTTGAGAAAGAAATAAAAAACTGCTTCTATTTTCTAAGATAGTTAAGATTAATTATTTTTTTATTTATAGCTTAGAAGGTGTCTAAGGTGACTTTCAGTATTGTGTGTACACTCCTTTACCCCCAGACTTTGATACACTGTGAAACTCCTGCTCACACAGCAGAACTGTGAACATTAGTGAGAAAAGGAGCATTAGGTAAAGACAACTGGCCATCGACAGAGCCCTTGGACTATGTCATTCTAAGACTTGAGGAAAGACAGTATAACACACAAATGTTCCACAGCACTCCTATTTACTCTTAAACTTTTCAGCCAATTTACAGAGTTATTCCATTTTATCTGTTTGATTGATTTATTTATTTAGTTAGTTAGTTAGTTAGTTCACCTGCATAATCATTTTTCTCATACAATACCACAAGCCTTCCAGGTCTTACTCTTCTAATGCTTTTCTCACTGAGATATGGACTAAATCTGCTGCAATGCTGATTCTAATATATGCATTTAAAACAGTGGGTTGCATATCATTTTTCAGTAAAAAAACTACGCCAACACCCTAACTGTGACTGAGATTACTAGTGTCATTTACATCTGTAGATGAATGTTCCCTCTCTTCTATCTTAGCAACAGTAGATGGTAGAATGATCACCTTTTTTTTTTTTTTTTTTAATGCTGCTAACAGAAATGAAAACTGCTTAGAAGCAGATAAGTTTTGTGAAAAGGAGCAGACAATGTTAAATATTTTAAAATCATCTTACCACGTGTTTGTCTTGTTTTTAACAAAACAAGATCTTCTCTATCAGCCACGTCAGTGGAACAGGCGGAAGCACTGTGAGGCCAGGCTACTGAGCCAGGTGAAGGTCAGCACTAATGGGAGCAGGAAATAGTGCAAGTATAACAATCCGTATATCCTCAAAGCTCATGTTAGGCAGAAGGTTCAAGAATGTGTGAGTTGAATGTTTCTATCCAGACAAATGTTTAAGACCCATGGATGCATCTACACTTTCTTTTTGGACCTAGCCATATACTCATGAGACACAGCTAAAACAGTGTAATTTTGGGTTATGTGACTCCTTGAGCACGTTAATTAGAAAATTTTCTGATATGGAATGTTACATTTTAATAACTTTCACTTTTCTTAGTGCATGGACCTAAGTAACTAAGCTATAATAAGAGAAAACAGAGAGAACAGGGATATCAGTTACACTTGTTCTGATATTAAACCTGCTTTCTTTCATGTAGCAGCCTTGCAGTTTTCTTAGAAATTTTTGAGAAGTACTGAGAAAAATTCTCTTCTACTTCATTTGGAGGGAACTTTGATTATGCCACTGACATTAGTCCAGGTCTTTTTGGTATTCAACTCTCCCTCACACTTCTCTTCACAGGATTGGGTCTTGCAAACTAAAACACTGATCTTTGTATTTGGAAGTGTGCTTCAAAATAAATACCTCCACTGTGTTCTGGCTCAAAGCAGCTACACAGTTTTGACATAACCTAATCACGTGCCAAGTTGAACCTTTGGTAGCTGGTTCTTACAGACTTTTTTTCTTCTTTTTCATATGGCCCCTTTGGAGCTGCTGGAGGGCGTTGTTGAGAAGTTGCGATCGTTGATACAGTTGCTGTTAATCACAGTCTGCCACGTTGTGACGCAGGTTCTAATAGCATCCCATTGAGCTGCTGTTGTATGCTGGAGGCTTACCAACAGCACTAGGCCTTTGATATTCATCTCACACCAGGATAAAGAAAATTTAGAATTTAATAAGAAAAAAAAAATTAAAAAAAAAGAAAACTGCAAATAGGCAAAGAACAAAAAAGAAATAACAAAATCAAAAACAGACGCGGTTTCTGTGTGCTGCTTCGTTTATCATGGGAGCAGCAAAGCTATAAATCTCTGCTGTGTTGTTTGAAAATTGAACATGAGACTGCTAAATTTATCATTCATTCTTTGTTGTTTCTGGGTAGTAGCTGCCTGACTTGGCTGACTTTTGTTTCTGTCCCCTCCTCAATAACAATTTTTGTTGTCATTGTTTTTTTCAATACATTACACACACAAATCAAAATTTTACTGGATCAAAGAATATTGGAGAATTTAGTAAAGTGCTCATAAAGGGGAGGAGGAACAAATTTGCTGCATGTTACACATCATGCTTCCTTGGCAACTGATTCCCTCAGAATCACATTCATAATTACAAGAATATAATTTTTAAAAAGCAGCATGGGTGGGGGGAGGGAGAGGGAACATTTCCTTTGGTTAAAGACGTTTGCAGTTTTGGAAAAACAGAAGTCCTTGAAAAAAAAAAAGTTCACCCTTTTTCTTCTGGAAAGATTAAACCTGGAGCCTGATAGAACTGCACAATCACCTTCTTTTGTTAGCACTTCTTGTCCATGTTGAACTGCAAAGAAAAAAGAGGTGGAAAGCTAGCGTGCTACAGATGTGACTAGCTATGAATATTCATGAATGCCATTGCTCCTCCTTTTCTACTAGCATCCAAGCCATTCTGATCTCCCTCTCCATCCCTTTTTTTCTTCTTTTCCTTTCCATTCCCATTCCTTCCTTGAGACTGAGCAAGACTGCAGTTTTATTTCGGTAACAGCCTAGTATGATACAGTTATTGGTGGCCTCAGAAGCCTTTTATTTCCATTAAAAAAAAAAAAAAAAAAAAAAGAAAAAAAAAAAAAAGGAAAAAAGAAAAAAATTGTAATTATCCACAGTTTTATGAATCCACCTCCCCTTAATGTTCATTATTTAAACCAGCAGCAATTACAAGTTCAAAGGGGTTTAGAGGGCCAGCAACCCGCATAATCACTGCCAAATTAAGCGGGACTCATTCGTCACAGAAGAGTACACTCTGAGCAGTGAATCATGCATGCAGTGACAGGCACTGATTTACATAAAGACGAAATCTGTGCCCTCTAGGGTTGAGCGTTACTTTATCTCAGTGGCCCTGTGATATATGCATTTTCTTTTGGTGTTTGGAGGGTTCAGAGACTGATGCTGTCTGATACATTACATTTTATTCTCCGCAGCATGACTGCTGCTGCTGCTAATTCACCTACATGTGTATTTAACCAAGTAATCCAAAATTCAAGACACTTGAGTTTTTAAAAGGAACATTTTGACCAGAATACCTCCTTTCTAATATGATTATTCTGAACCTCTTGAATACCTCTTTTTTCATTTTTTGCCATGATCAATTTGCAGATCAAACAACTGTTCTTGAAAAAAAATAGACTCTGAGCCCTTCCACCATTTAATGAACATAATAGTTTTCCAAGAATTTATGAATAGCTGTTCCTGTCCAGTGTCAGAGGAGGACTGAAACTGGATGCACAGCTTTAGCTATAGCTTGCTGACTACCCCAGTCAGTAGCTACCAGACACATACTATGTTCTCCACAATAGCCACATCATCAAGACCATCTATTCCTCTGGCAGCAGAAGAGGAAAATCCTGTTTGTTAGAAAGGGTTCCCTTGCCTTTACCATGGTACTCTGCCTCTTTCGTTCTGAACTGTTTAAAAATAGCTTTATGTTCCACTTTAAGGACAAGTTCTACTCAGTTCATTCTTCTACACCTGCTGGAGTTACTGTGGTTAGTCATGTAGACAAGCGAACAGGTCTTGACCCCTGAAGTAGAAAATGAATCAATGCAGGGAGTAGATATACAACAACTAAACTGGAACAGTTGATTTTGTGCAAGTGTTGCCTCCCTTTAGTTGTGTTAGCTGTAGCTCTTTCTATCATTATAACAGCACAGTAGTATAAACAGTGCACACAGTGATTTGAAATGGTATCTAAGTGTCTAGAACTGGGGCTGGTTCATCAGAATTTATTTTTAAGGATACAACAGCTACAAATTGTGATGGATCTCCTTCATATATTGTGGCTGTATAAATGAGTCAGATTCTTAGCTAGTAGAGTAGTAGAATGCAGTAGAAAGACCACAAAATGTCTGGCAATGGCACCTCGATACAGATGTTGTTTTCTACATTGGCTCTGCTATAGATTAGAGGTAGCTAGAGGGGTCAGGAAGCAACAGTGTTCTGATCAGACTTGGGTTTTTTGTTTAACTCCAACTGAGTAAGTCTGTATGCTTTCTGGTTCCATTAGGCTGTTTTAATGTTAAGAAAGAGTAGCAGTATAGCAGAGGCTGGCATGAGTGTTCTGAATGTGAATGTGCAAGCTGATTTTTTGTACATATTCACTTACATATGAAAGAGATTAATATTAAATGTACAAATCACAGAAGAAAAATATAATTTGCATATGCTATTCTACTGCCTGTGCAAGTGACTGTGTGCGCATATGATGTCCTCAACAATACTATGTCCTCTAATAGAGTCTGATAAAGAATTTGACTTGTTTAGGTAAATATCATGTGAACTTAAAGGCTGTTTGCAGTATGTTTTATCTCTATTGTGGAAATGCTAAGTCATGGCTTGAAATAATGTTTGACCTCTTGGTGGGAAGGCATGGCCAACCCAGGGGAGCTCAGGTGCCAGCAATCCACTTGAGTAGCCAGAAGGAGTGGAACCAGGATCCACCCCTTCCCAGACCTCATTTAAGGGTTGGCAGTGGAGGTGAGGGGGTTTCATCTGGAGATCCCAGCTTGTCTGTGAGCCTTTCAGGCTTTTGGAAGGTAAGCAGCTTCTTTCCTGTATTTTTGTGCCTACTACAGTCGTACCTGAGTGGGTCCTTATTTGTTGTAGCCTGGGACCTTGCTGCTCTTCTGTTAGTGTTATAGTCAATGTTATACTTTACATCATGTTGCAATCTGTATTTACTACTGTATGCAATAAGAACATCAAAGATCTTATGAGTATTAGTTATACAGTATTTTCTCATGGTAGTGCATTATTACAAGAAAAAGCTTTTTATGGTGGGTATGTAAAAAATTGTACACTGAGTCTGGTATGGGTGTAATTTATGCTATTGTAAACTCAGATTAAATGCAAAATTGGTGGAAGTGAGGCTGTAACATGAACTAACAGTTTTCTCTTATGGCCTGTAAATGTTTGCGGTGTGAAGGCCACATGTGATGACAACAAAGTTGTGTAACAGACTTTTTAAAGTCTAACTTTACTGTGTGTTGTCAGGTTCACAAATTACACTGATCTTAGCATAAACTTCTGCATGCAGTATTACATAGCAAGTAACTCCTCTTATTTCTACTTTAGCCATTCTTTATTAAATGTTTGAAAGATGTTATGGCACTGTGTGTAAGATGAGAAGTTCTGTAGTATTATATTAGTATTTCAATGAATGTAGAAAACAATGTAATGATCAGTGGCAGAGATGAAAATCTATTTGTTATACTGTATTCTCTTGTGCTTTATTGAATGAGAACATCTTAAAATGCAGAACTTGGCTGCTAGGAGAGTCTTCCATTGGATAATTCTGGCTTTCGTGTGCTGTCTTTAAACTTCTATTTGTTTACTGTGTTCTTTCCCAGAAACTGAATCTTATTGGAGTATTTTAAGAAGCTATGTTCTTCCAGGGAACAAGAAGTTGTCGGATATGAGTTACAAACGTTTGCCCACCTAGTTTTTCACTTTGAGCTTTCACTCACTTTTGTCAGCAATTTAAGATGTTGAATTTTTTTGACCTGGCTTTTAAAAACTTAAACTCTTGCAACAGAATTCATCAGAGGTCATTTGTCAAAGTGGCAAGTGTTTTTGTGATTCCTTTAAAGTGTAGGAGGGTAAAATAAGCTTGTTTTTCTCTGTTTTTAGAGAATAGCCTGTTCACATACATGGAATTGGAGCACTGGAGCTGTCTCATCCATATCTACCTTAGTCTTTTCAGTTTAAAATAACTTTTAGAATAGGAAGTCTTTAAGAATTGCAAAACAGTGACATTGCAGGATGCTGGGGCTTGGATGTGTTTGCAGCATTGGTCAAAGCTCCTGCCCTTGGGAGAAGGGAGAACAATGAAAAGAAAATGACCTTTCAGTTTTAGATCTAATTACTAGATTTCATGTCTATGGAATATGACATTTGTCAGGCACATATCAATGTCACCTTGAACACTGAGAAATCTAGGCTGTGTAGGTGGTGTGGTCTCAGAGGTTTAGGGATCTCTGAGTTTCCATCAAAATCTTTGGAAAACTTGGATGTCCTTGCAGCAGACTGCTGCACTATGACGTAGCTGTAGTGAGCACATATAAATACTTAATATGACAAACATCATCTTGTTTTCTTGCACCCCCTTTCTTGTGCATCATCATTCAGATTTATTTTGATTTCTTTTTCAGTTCTAACTGTGGGTGTAGTCTGCTGGGAATAGGCTTGAGGTATATAGTTGCTTTAGTGATCAAATTCTATTTCTCTTTGGTGCAGCCCTGTGTAAGATCTCGATGCAGTGTGGAACTAAAATATCAATTGGTGTTGCTTTTATTGGACATGGTTTGTATAGGTTTGTGTATTGTAGAGAAATTAAAAGCATCCACATATGTTATGTTTTTCCTAATAACCTGCCACTGATGTGTAGTGAGGAAGAGTTAATTGTGTAGACACCCTGAAACTAAATCAGTGAGCAGAGTGTTGTGGTCATAAGAATCTGTCATGAATAAAAATTACTGAACAGGTTTTCAGCCAATAGCCCAAGGTAAAATCCTTGTGTTAATAAATATGTGCAGATGAGTGAGATCTTCTGTCTTTATCATTTATGAATCTCAGTGCTGTAAGTATAGGGGTAGACATCTAGGAAAGAATAAAAATTAAGCTGGTATATGCTTTGTTATAGCTTATAAGTGTGTGTTGTTTTTATGAATGTGGAAGTATCCTATTGGCAAATCTGACTACTGCTTTGCCCCTTATTTTTTGGAAAGAGGCTTTTTCACTTCACTGTGCTGCTGTCACAGCATTCTTTGGATCCCTACCCTCTGCCTGCAAGCTGCAGCAACTCTGGGCAGCCAGTCTTGGTGATTCCCCCTGATCCGATTTAAAAACTCACTGCTTTTTGCCTCTGTGCACAGGAAAATGTGAGGAGAATGTCTTTAGTTGGTGCAAGTTACATAGTTCATTGAATGCCCATTTTGCCAGTATGCTTACCTAGTATTTATAGCATAAGTAGCATGTAGACTTAAGAGCACTGACTCTTTACGCTGGCAAGTTAGGACTAGGCCCCTACTTCTATGCAGTGGAATTCATGAGCTGCATTTTCTGAATACCATGAAAGGCACCTTTAAAGTGTTGATTTCCATCTTTACTGGATTTAACTGTTGGAATCGGTATCTGCAGAGGTTGGATAGCAGTGCTGTCTTCCTTACTAGGCATAGTAACTTACACACGCATGGATACTTCTACAAAATTTTTGGGTGCATTTTTGAGTCTACTTCAAACTTACCCTTAAAAGAAAGTGGGCACTCCACACTGCAAGAGCCGCTCTCTTGTGGACAATTAATGCTAAGGTTTGTTAAAAACCTAAATTGAAGATAGACGCATCAGGCCACATTCAGAGTACAGTCTCCATTGACTTCTGTCTAAACTTATTGAGACTACCAGCCAGTCTGTTTGTGGCAGTTTTGAGAGTCCTCCAGTTTATGCTGTTCAAACTGAGGTTGTAGCTCCTGGAATCAGGGAATTACCTAAGTAACTTACAGTCACTGTGTCTTCTCTATGCTCATACCTTAAGAATTTTTGTGACCGGTCTTCCTGAAATGGGAATACTTTGATTTCCTCTGATGCTGATTGGTCCTAAGGGGACATCTCCAAAAACAAACCATGTAGAACAATTTTGGGTGAGATTTTAAAAGTTCCATATCATTTTAAAGAGAACATGATGCTTTTTGGTTATTTCTTAGAATGCTATTTTGTACTTATTTTTTTTTTTTTTCCATGGAAATTACCCAAGCTATCAGATTTTTATTTTTTGTTCTGGAAGGCTGGGGAGTAGATGTAGGGGTTGAATCAGTACAGGCATTACGGACACTAAATAAACTAAAATAGTTCTGGTAATTTCCTGTAAGTGGCAAACTTTCTTTTAACACATTTTAAATAGCCTTTGACAATGTTAGTATGAGTGAAAGTCTTTATCTAAAGATTCCACTCAACTTTCTGAGGCACTTAAAATATTACCAGAAAATTGATTATGCATCTTATTATAGAAATCAGTAGATATGTGAATGAACTTCTGGTGGGAAGGTATAGTATGCAACAGGGTCTAAACATTATATTTTTTCAAGTCTTTTTTTTTAAATGTTTCCAAAATTAAAGCTCATCATCAGTGTGCTGAGACCAGTAACTAATCCGATGCTTGGGAATCCTTACCTTCCTGCTTATTGATTCCAAAACATCTAGATTTTTACCTGTTGAATGGATATCAGAGAGGCAGGAGGTCTAGCAAGAGTATGATTTTACTGTTATACATGACATCAGCAGCTTTTCAGTTGGTCTCTTGGTCTCATGACTTGACTTCCGGTGGCAAAACCCAGTTCTGCAATTGAATTTCCGCTAGGTTCATGACCCCAGCTTATAAATGCCATGACCTGTATTGGGGTCATGACCCCTTGGTTCCCTTGGTTGGGAACACTATCCTCTATCATTGTGCTTGACCAGTTTAGGATGTGAATTTAGATTTGTTGTGTGTTCCCTTTGTTCATTTCAGTTGTGTAAAACAATTTCCAGGCAGATGGGAATAAAATTGATAGTATAATAAAGAAATAGAATATTTTTGTTTATGTTCAGGAGATGATTCTTCCCTTTTAATTATTTTTCTTATAGACTACTCTGAAACTGATTCACAGCTGTACAAATGATAGATAAGAATGTGAAAATGCCTCCATGTGTACTGTTATAGAAACTATATCTGATAAATCCAAAGCTCTAAATACAGTGTATTGATAACAGATGTTAGTAGTTTGCCTGCACACCTTGCTTAAATTATATGAAGGAAAAATGTTAGGTCATAAAATCATTAAAGCTCATTGTGTAATGAGAGGTACTTTAAGGTTGAGTTCTGCAGGCTAAGAATATGACCAGGTGGGATTGGTCTAATATCTTCAGAGTCCTTATATTATAAGGTGTTGCTGTACTGATGAAACATCTGGGATAAGTACCAAAAAAACCAGCTGCTCAATCAACATAGCAGCATTTTACATGCATCATTGGTTGAGGTCTCTTTCCTATACTGAAACTTTAACTTTCTTCTTTTAGCAAAAGCTAGGAGACAACAAAACATATCTGTGCAGATATCTGTGCAGTTTACTGATGTGACTCCTCATGAATATCTTCTACAAATAAAATATGTTGTGTGTTTTTTTGACATTTATATACACATAGGACTTGATCCAAATAGTAGAGAATCTAATGGAGAGCCTTCCGTTAGAGGTGGAGCCAACAGATACAGGCTTTCAGTATGGAGAGTCTAGACTTGGAGTTTGGCATATTTTTTGGTTTGACAGATAAATATTTTAATTAAATTGCCCTCTGAAGATTGTCAGAGATGCCTGAAGACTGACATTCCCTGAAATGCTCAAAGGAAAGAATTATCCAAGCCTTTTCACAGGGTGCAGCAGCAAACTTGTCTTGCGAGTTGCTCGGCTGAAATTCTCTTCAATTCTTTTGGCTGAGACAAACAGCAATGTGTCAGTAATATTCTGGGTAGCGTATGTGAGGCAAGCATTTGAGCACAGGGCCCCTATTTCTTAAAGAGCTCAGTGAATGTGGTGAGTACTGTTAAACTCATCCCTTGGTATCATGTATGGTTCTACGCAAACCTAGACATCAGAGAAGGTTTTGAATTATTTGCACAGAGGACACAGTGCAGACACTGGCCAGTAGGGTTACCAGCATAATTTGATTTCAAGTCAGTGTCAGGGAAAAAAAATGATGGTTTGGGTAAGTGGTATAGCATAGCAAGAAGTCTTGACAAATTTATAACAGGACTCAATTTTCAAATATTTACATGGTAAGTCAATGGAGAAACTCTTCATAATAAATGGCTGGATCATCACTATATCAACATGTATAACAAAAATAGCCTCTGTAAAAATCTAATGTATTATATGTTCAACAGACATAACTATTTTGAGTGGAGAATTTTACTTGTGAGAAGTTAAGGTGCATGTCCCTCTGGATGAAGAGAGGGATTGAAAGTTGTAGAGTGTCCATTGTGGTATGTATTAGAGCCATAAAACTTGAGATAGAAACGTAACACTGGAAGTAGTATTTAGGTAACTTGTCTTGTAGTTTCTAAGCTGTTAGGTAGGGTAAGAAATATCAGGTGAAATATTTATACTTGCATACTATATGCAGTGGCAAGATAGCTCCGGTTTTTATTTTTAAGCAGTGATCAAAATTAGGAATGTACTGAGACAGAACTTTTAGAGTTTAGGCTGTGAAAACAGAAAAGTTTGAAATAAAGTTAAAATGCAGCTTTTAATGAGACCATTGAGAAACAATAGAAAAGTTATGTCACAAATGACAGTATTATTTTTGCATGTTCAAGAAATAAATATGACTTCAGATTTGCCTGATACAGTGTTGTGACCTCACATGCAAACAATAGCTAAGCTAAAAGGACATTTCATGGGTTGCTAAGTGAAGGACTTTGAGGTTGGAGAATGCTAGATATTCTCCTTGTTCTCAGCTTTACTCTGTATGCATATCCTTTGTGATGAATGAAGCCTGTATCCTTTCAGTGGAGAGGAGGAAAAACTATATACATTCACACAATCAAAGACTGCATCATTTTATATATTATATATATAATGGATATTTTCTGGAGCAAACAAAGCATTATCCTGGTCCAGTGATGTGCTTTTTTGCTGATTTTTTTTTTTTTGACCTATCACAAAAAGTACGTTAAAAAGGAAAGCAATGAAATTGTGAATCTTGTGAACATACCTAAATGTAGCAATCATCAACGTGATTCCTGCAGTATGGCAGGAATTATTTTACCTACCATTTAAATAGAGATATTTCTATGATGGTACCTCTCCCTCCTTAATAAAGCTCACACACACGAAATACACAACAACGTAACACAGAAACTAAGAGTAAACGTGATGAAACCCATCTGAAGTTGCAGGAGGAAATCTAGATAGATAACAAGAACTTGGTGAAGATACTTTGATTAATATTCATACTTTATATTTGCCTAAGTGTTTTGTGGAGTTTGCAAAGTGATGGATAAAAGTAATAGTGGAGTGTGTTCCCTTAACAATTGCTTGGTCAGGTAAAGTGGGAAAATGTTTTGAAAGTTATGTTGGGGGTGTGGGCTTATTTCCTTAAAGCTAAATCCCTGTGTTTCTCACAAAATCCATAGGATACTGCAGGACATACTAACAAAAAAAAATCAGATCACCTGTGATTGTTTTTTTAATTGTTTTTTTTTTTTTTTTTTTAGCCTTTGTATTCACATGGGTTTGTGCAGTGCTGAGTATGATAATGTATCCTGATTGGGGGTCTCATATTAAGACAACTGAGAATAAAGGATGATTAAAGATAGTTGCCTGATTTTTAGGCACTAATGAGAAGAAATACCATACTGACTTTCAGGTACCACATTGGAGGGGGGGGGGGGGAAGAATATTAACAATGTTTCTGTCGGATTGACGCGGCAGAACATAAGGAAACTTCTTCTCCAAAGAAACATTGGTTTAAGTATTAATAAATTTTCTCCTACTACCTCCATGCAGTTGATGAAAGTTGTTACAGCATTACTTATTGTTAATATACATAAATGTAAAAAAAAAAAAAAAAAATTGGATATTAATCTATGGTGTTGTGTAAACCAAGTGACATATGGAAACAAATTAAGTGATAAGAAATAATGTAAGAGTGTTAATTATTGCTTGGGATAAGAGATCAATAGGAATTTTCATTAGGCTATCAATGTAGAGGTCTGCTGACTACATGGCCTTCTTTTCTACTGCTATCTGGAAGTTCACAGGCTCCATTAACCTCCAAGGGTAGATCATCAAAACAGGTGCATTGCACTAGTAAGCAAGAAATACTTTGGGCAGAAACTGAAAAGTACTATGAATGAGTGATGAGAATTCTGTTATTCTCCTACCTCAGTCCTATCAGAAGTACCCCATTAGGATGTATTCTGAACTAAAAAGTAGTTAAAAAAAAATAGTGCAAAACCAACTCTCTGTAATTATTATGAAAACCAAAAATTCTGAAAAAATCAGATTATTATTAGCTGTATAATGAGTGTGAAAGTGATGGGTGGAATTAATTTGAACAACCCCATTAGCTCAAAAGGGCCTTAGTATTAAGGTAGAACACAATGTCCTAAAGTTCCAAATTTCCCCCAAGAACTTTGGTTTGTAAACAGCTGGGAAAAATAGTGAATTGCCCTTATTCAGGAAAATGCACTGCATGAACAAATAAAATACTGAAGTAAATGCATAATTGTTGTAATCTGCAAAGCTGCTGTCATAGACCTATTTACCTTTCAGTAAATTATGGAATCACAGAATGCTTAGAATTGGAAGGGTACTTTAAAGGTCATCTAGAATACTATCCCTGCAATGACCAGGGACAGGCACAGGTTGCCTGTAGATCAGATTGCCTAGGACCTGATCCAGCCTTGCCTTGAAAGTCTCCAAATGCAAATAACGCTGTCTTTTTACATAATAAATTAAAATATAAAAAATCTTTTCTGCAATTATGTATCAGAATTCATAGTACCTGCAGAGAGTCCTATTACAATCCAAATATGGTATGGGAGAGTAAATTGAAGCTGGAAGGAGAGCATTGTGACTTCACTGCCTCTTTTTGCTGTTGTGTTTTTTTTTATTTTTTTGGGGGGGGGGGGCCTTGCAGGGAATAATCAGCTGAACTTGGATGGCATAGCGAGGCTGCTATATAGGCTGCCGAGTTCTACATTTAGCAGACCTGCCAAGTCTTGTGCACTGAGAAAGAGACACTTGTCTGACTTCTCTCACACTGTCCTGTGTATTTTCAGCAAACAAGTCATGCACTTGCAGCTTTTCTTTTGGGCCCCACAATTTCTCTTCTGCTTTATGATTGCCTGTGCCAGACAGACCTCAGCAGCCCAATCTGCATCTGTCAGTCAGCCCCAGCCTGGGCCCTGAAACATCGTGGAGCAGTGCAAAGATGCTGTGCTGGGCTGCTCTTCATAGATGTGGCTTCAGCAATCAAAAGGCCCTGACAAAGATGTAACTGGAACACTGACTCTCTGCCATTATGTGAGAGGGTATGTGCCTCCCACACAACTCTTCCCCCTTCTCTTGTTCTGCATTGGCCTGACATGGAGGGTCATGTGCACTGGGATCTTGAGAAGATGAAAGGTCTATAAAGCTGCTTTATATCTGGGAAGAGTATGCTGCTTATATAAATATGACCACAGGTATATGATTCATTCCCATGCTTCCAGAAGGCAGTAAATCTGACCTCAAGTAAGTGTAAATAGATTGCAGGCAACCTTCTGCAGTTAGAAGCATGTCCCGAGAGTTAGCTTTGAGGCTTCATTTAATTTTCTTGTAATCAGAGTAATAGTCTCTTTTGCCATGGTCTAGAAGGGAAATAATCTTTCCAGGTTAAGTTTCAGGGAGCTCTCAGATGCTGCTATCTATCACAGTCCTCTGCCATCACCCTAGTGCGGAACTTAAGCAGTGGGGGTAGCACTGAAAATTGTAGAAATTAATTATCAAGCAACAAACATGGAAATCTCATTCATTCTGAGCCTATCCTTATCTGCTTCATTTATGTCCTTTTCTGTGGTGTCCAGTGAGGCTTCCAAGCTTAAATGAATGCCAACAGAGACAATGCATGTTCAGATTCATCAGCTGGCAGTAGTTACGTTTAGCTGTACATCTGTGTAAAGAAACTTGGAAATAATTCACACAAATCTAAGTACTAGACGAATCTGTGAAGTGCAACTCTACAAACATTATTTTGGCTGGTATAGAATATTGAGTTTAGTCAACTTAACTGAACTTTTGACACTTTCCTCTATACTGGAGACAATATTGCAAAGGCCTATTCTCTCACAGAATCACAGAATGGCCAGGGTTGGAAGGGACCTCAAGGATCATGAGTCTCTAATCCCCCTGCCACATGCAGGGCCACCAGGCTGCCCAGGGTCTCATCCAGTCTGGCCTTGAACACCTCCAGGGACATGGCATCCACAACCTCTCTGGGCAGCCTGTTCCAGTACCTCACCATTCTTTCTGTAAAGAATGTCCCCCTGACATCCAGCTTAAATCTCCCTTTCCTCTTTCAAAAGCTGGAGTGAAAACACCACAGTGCTGCAGAATTTAGCACATTTTGTTCTGTGTTTCCCAGAATCATAGCAGGAGTTTTTATCTTTAATTTCATTTATTTTTATCTTTCATTGATGAAAGTTTAGGGTGGATTTTTTTGTTTGTTTTCTGAGACTCTGTACTAGAGCTATTTAACTCCCTTTTAGAAATTAAGCCTCGTAACTCCTTAAGAGGGCACCTCGTTGTTGCCTGTTCTTCAGAATAATGATTCTCTTTATTACCTGCTTTCAAGAAACCAAGAGTTCTGCCTCTTATCAATGTGGTGTTAGCCAAGCTTTAACTGCAAAAGTAACAGGTGGAATTTGGTATCTCCTGTCAGGGACAGTCAAGGTATTCAGGGGACTCAAGTGGTCACAGGAGTTGTAGGAGAAGTGGGAATTTTGGATAGCGGGTACCTCAAAGCATGTGGGGTGAGTGGTAGCCGGGGAGAAGTACCAGGGTCCTTATTCTGGTAGGAGAGGATGTCAACTGGGTTTCTGAAAGGCCTGTGTATGTCCAAGGCTCTGCCTGGCAGCTTCCTAAGGAAAGGGGGAGAGGTTTTATGCATGGAGGTGGGGAGGAAAATGGCTGAAGAGAAATCAAAGACGTCCGAGATGGCTTAATATGTAATGGCATATATGGTGCAGAGAGGTATGTGCAGTTTTGCCTTCAAGAGCAAAGCAGTGTAAAGAGAAGAGTATGATATTTTCTTCTCTGCAGCCTGCATCTTAAATTAATCTGAATGTTAAGGTGGATTGGCAGAGACTGAAAGAATCAATCAGTGCCAGATAAGCTTTGCCTCATTTGATTCATACAGCATTTAGGAGAATCCAGCAGGGTTAAGTCCCATCCAGTCTTTTTTAAAAGTTCTAGATATTTCCATCTAGACATCTCATTGCTTTGCTCATATAGACTTTCAAAGAATTTATCCTGAGGGGCCATTTCTTCTTGCATTGCAGTTACAAGGCATTAGTTCATGCACTGCTGGTATGTCAAAATGTGTAGCTGATAACTTGGTTACATCATTAGTTATTCCTACCTCAGGTGCAAAAAAAAATAGCTGTCTAAAGTGCTGTTCAGTGTGCATGTTCTGCAGATTCTCACTGTGGGACCTGTGGTTACCTCAGCCTGATGATTGTTCTGCATTCTTCCAATGTAGACACCAAGAGCTGTTGAAAATAATTGAGACACTTGTCAACAGAGTAGGAGACTGGACTTCATCAAAACTGTTTTAGTCTCCAGGACTGATGACCTTTTGATGGAGTTTGTTTTAGTCAGGAATTAAGTGTCCAATGCTGTGCTGCATGAAGCGCCTTCTCTGAGGTGCTGAGAGTCTCTGTTTTCTCTCGCAGGCACTCTAGGGCTCAGCATCTCTCTGAAGACACTGAGCAAATAGCAGAATAGGGCTCCAAACTGCTTTGGAAAGGAGGCACAAGCTTTCCACTTCTCTGTTTATTTTTAACGATGAATTTAATTTTGAAATACAGAATTATGAGTAATGCTCTTTTCATTGAGAATGCAAGCTATAAAGGAAACTCATTTAACAAATCCAGAACATAATTACTTCATTAGATAGAACTAGTTATAAAGGCAGGTACTAAATGTGGGAAAATACGTGCGTATCACTTTGCAGAAAAGAAATTCCAAAACCTGTACAATAGTAACCATCCTCTGCTATTAATGTTAGTATTATAGCAATGATCATAAGGTATTAGGAAAAATATAAGGGTCTGAATGTTTGCATGTTTCTGATGTTTTGTTATTTTTTTTACTGCTGTAAGCTGAGCCAGCTGATGAACAGCCTCTAGGGAGGAGACAGGATCACCCTCGTTTCCTGTTCAGCCTTGCACCAGCAAAAAAAAAAAAAAAAAAGCCCACAAAACAAACCACAAATGAAAGAAAAGAATGTAATGGCCTTACAGCCCAGGTAAAAGGTTCAGGATAGTTCATGGGTCAATTGATTTCTAATCTTACTTGATGTTAGATTTCATTAGGAGACTTTAAAAAGAAAGCAAAACAAAACTCTTAAGTGTCAAAATGCAAATGTATGTTTGGCAACAATGTGCTGTTTTTATGTTGCCTTTGAAAAGTGAGTATAAAACCTCTCACGCCAGAAGGACAATATATTTATGTGAATTGCAGTAGCAATGCTCTAAACAATTTGACATTCTTGTTTGGCTATGTGAATACATATGGGGTTACACCAGCTTATATATACATACTCACAAATGTATTTCAGGATGGGGAATATTTAATTAACCTGTCTGTAAGCATAAACAGCAAATCTGCGCTGAGTATATTATCAATTAATTTACTGAAAATATCACAATTGACCATTTCTTTACCGTGCTATCTCAGCATGCAGCAGAGAGATATTAGTTGCATTGCTGTAGAGCAATGAGATTTCTGTAAGTTGTGATCTGCTGGCATGTAATAACTCGATCTGCTTCATGCAGACAAAATATATTAAAAGTACGGGCGAGTGAAGTTTGTGCCCCAGGGAGAAGGCAAGATAATGCATTGAAATTGTTCAGAGGTAGTTAGATGCCTAATGGTCTAATATGTGAGCTATGTGAGGTCTGGGGTCTGGTTCTCATAAATTCTGGCTAGACTGATCCTGTAATTTCAAGCAAAGGATAAAAGCGTTAACCGGAGTCATCAGTGTTCAAGGTCCATGATGCTAGATATTATTCATGTGAAGATTCAAGAAAAACACTAAAAGGAAAGCTCTGGAGCATATGTGCTTGTATGTTAAAATATACACGTATATGAAAATATGAGTTGTACTATGTCTATGCATAGAAACGTGCGCACAAGTGAATGCGTAAAATGTATATGCTGATACAATTCAGAGCAAAAATAAGATTTGCTGATGAGATTTAAAAAAAAAAAAAATAAAGTAAATGGATGGAATGGCAGAATGCTAGATCTTGCTTTACCACTGTTGCCTTGTAATATATATCACATCAATAACATTCTTACATTTGCATCTACCACTTTTTTTTAATGACTGGTTAATAGATACTAGCAAAGCTTGCTTATGATTACAGCAAAATATTATTAATGCAATGCTGATACACTTGCCTTCTCACTTGATGCAGCAGCTCTAAGCATATTAAGCCTGTGATGTCACTCTGGTGACTGAGTAGTTGCCACTAGAATAGTGTATTCTGATACCTGGTAAATGTGTGAATGTAGTGTAATGTTGACCTAATTTATGCTTGTAATTTTGCATCATCACTGCACATTAATTGAAAATTTGCTGTCACAAAAACTGTAGAGCTGTAGAATTAAAGCAAAATGACAAAAAAAAAAAAGCTAAGAGCTATCCTTTGTACAGATCTTCTATAATGCAGCTTAAGTGATACAAATATGCTGGACTTCATAGATTTAATTTAGCTTTGTTTCCTTGATCAGTGTTCAAGGTACAAATTCTAGATGTTGTCATAGATTTCTGTGAACCTTGCTGTCATAGAATGCGACTATTTTTTTTTTCTTAATGTAAGAGAATCTTTTGTGCATCACCTTAATGCATACAGATTGAGCACTCACGAGCCATGTAGGCTCTGACCACCTTCTTCTCTGGGCTCCAAAGAGACAAACGCTGGCATAGAAATGGCCATATGGTAACAAAGGGATTATTTCTTTCTTGGTGATATGGCTTTTTCTTTCTTCCAAGTACATCTTGATTTAAGAATTTGGAGTTTTTATCTTTCTGAGTATGCATGATGTATAAATGTTTTAAGCAACTGAGTTGAATATCATTTTTGCCTTTGAAATTTAAATGGAGGACAGGATAGGAAAGGCAATCAAAAGAAATTCTTTCAGTTACTTTCAAAATTTTTTTCTTTGTCCACAATATATCCCTGTTTGCTCCTTTTCTGTTCTCTGATAAAGCATTCCCTTGAACAACTCATAGTCATGAAGATATTCCGTCTGCACAGAAGGAGATAGATGCATAAGAGACTGAGGGTGAGTTGGAAGGGGTTAGAGGATGAGTACTGCATGTCACAGTGCACCCAGAGAATTGAAATAGATGCCTTTGGATCCTATGATCTCTTGGAGTGAGACAACAGGTTAAGTGAAGGAAGAGCTGGATCTGTTTTGGTTCTGTGCAATCCTTTTTCCATCTTGGAATTACGGGAGAGAGATGATATCAAGTCCTGTTGCCACTTCTTCTGAACTGATGTTTTGTAAGGTTTCCTGAGCAGGGTTATACACTATTCCAAGCTCAACACACTACAATTATTAAAAAAAAAAAAAAAGAGTTGGCTGTCTTAGAGGCTTTAGTTCAAAATCTGTATCTCTTTGAAAAGAAGGTGGATTTTGCCATTATTAAATGTAGCTTTTATGTAACATTTCCACATGTGTTTTCAATTATTATTTTGAAAATTACAGATTTTTGTCAACTCCTAATTACAGGGCAATAACACACCCATGTCTTTTTGACTGACTCATTTGGATGATTGTTCTAACAAAAGCAGAGCTCATCTGGCAGGTTTATAAGGCTGAACTGTCCAAAACTGCCTCTAATTTTGAGCTTTTTTTGACTAAAAGCTCTGATTTGTGCATTCAAAGATCACAAACACATGCAGTTCCATGTATGATTGCTTGACCTATGAAAACAAACTAGTTAGGTTTACGCCATCCAGAAATTAGAGGTCAGATGAATGCATCTTAGATAAACTGCTCCTTGAAATTTTAGTACTAAGTTTTATGGAGCAATTGCAAACTATCTAGAGCCACTTTTCAGTAATTAAATGAGTTATTAGGTGGAAAATTGGCAGACTAATGAGTAATTTCAAACACTAAAACCAGCATCCACTGGCAGTGTTAATGAAGGTTTAGATATTTTCAGATGTTATAAAAGCTTGCACAGTTGATAGATGTAAAATCAAATGTGTTTGAGAATATTCATATATTTTTACCTATGTGTGACACTCTAAGATCTATTAACTTTCCAAATGTAAGATGAAATATGAACAGTAACTATAAAACAAAGCCATGCTATTTCCCAGATCAGAGACACTTATTTGTATATTGTCATCTTTCTGCCTGTCTGGTTTACTCTGAGGAGAGCGAAGATTGTACTGAAATATAGAAGGGGAATCAGAACTCCCTTAAGTTTCAGCATTTTGCTTACCCTAGAGAGCTGATCAGACAATGCAGTGTCCAGGGACAGCATGACCTGTGAATACTCACAAATCAAAACACAGCTGGCAGGTTTAATTTTAGGTTCTTTAGCCTTGATCATGTCCCTTTAATGTATTGAGTGGAAAAAGAATGGCATTTAAAGTACAGGAAACGTCACAGAAGTCCAGTTCCAAATTCCCCTTTAAATAGATCCACTACACTGATGTTTTTCCCAGTCTCTGGTTTTGTTTAATTTTTGTGATTTTTTTTTTTTTTTAATGCCTGTGAAATTTTCCAGATTGACAGTCCTGGAGACAGAACTCCCCTATCAACAGAATGCTTACTGCAATGAGAAATGACAACATGCATTTCCTACAGTGACTCGCCAGAACCCTGACCTAAAGGAGCCACCCTTAGGCTTGGGAATATAGTTTAATTTCCACACCTCATTCGCAGCCTTGTCTTAGCAAATGGATAAACAATAGGATTTATTTTTATTTTCTACTGAATTTAATGTGAGGAAGATGGGCCCTCAGACCTTGTCTTTTCTTAGTATCATTTTGTGTCTCTTGAAATTGCTGTTTTTTTTTTCCGAGGCGCAATAACAGTTCAGGATTTGCATGCAGAGATTTGAAGAAGAGATTGCAAGAATTACAAACTGCGCTTTTAAAAAAGCAAGGCTTGTTGTGTACAATGTTTGTTACTTTTCTTACAATATTCAATATTCAAAACAACTTCTAGATCAGTCAGTTCCAGTTCTCCAAATGTCAGAAAGTTATGTTCTAAACAAAATGACCTTATGTTTTGGTGAAGGTGGCTTTCTGTCTTAAAAACACTGATAGCCAGAATTGTCAGAGAATTTCATGTGTTTAAAAAAAAAAAAAAAGTTTTATCAGAACATGACAGTGCTTTGCTACTATACCTCTTTATATTTTTTTAATTAAAAAGACTATATGCAAAGATTTTACAAACGCTTTTTAGAACCATTTTTCTATTTGTAAAAATTTTTCTTTCTTTTCCACAAAGTTATGAAATCTGCTTGCAGGATTTTGTTTGTGTACTCTAATGTACACTCTTGACCCCGTCTTGTAAGCATACCAGCTCCGGAGAAAAAAAATCTAGACAGCTTGCCTAGCCCACTAGGTTTGAAATGTGAGCCTGTTACTGTTCCAATGTCTGTTGCCGTATTATAGTTCATGAGTTGATCCGGCAGCAACATTTTCACTTTTGTCATAAACATTTCATTCTTATTAAACTTTAAAGGATTCCTTCCTAATGTTAAGAGGCAACCAGTCTTCCAGGAGAGAAGTCAGAAAGACTTTTCCAGAATCCTTAAGCTCAAACCAGAAAACGAATTAGAAAAATGGAAGAAGGTAGAATGTTATGACTTTACTCATGCAACCAGTCCAAACCAATCCACCAAACTTGAAATTCATTGTTTTCCTTGAATTCTATAGTTCAGTTAAATGTTTTAGATTCCCATTTTCTTTCTATCTATAGAAAACTCTGTTTGTGGGCTGTCTTGTTTTGGTCCAACTGAAGGAAGGGGGCTTTAAGTAGTGCCACTTAACAGTTTTTGAAATGCAGTGTAATGCAAACAGTATCTTTGAGACAAGTTCTTGTGTTATACTTTTGAAGTATTCTTCGTACTGACATAAAATTATTCACCAGAGAAGTACCTTAACTACTCGGACTGCTTACATTAGTTAGATTTTTCTCTGCCCTGTAGAGTCAGACTGCTACTGAATATCATGGGTTAGCAAATTCTTGTTCAGAGTCAACCCGAGCAAGCAGCTGATCAGAAAACAAAAAGAGAAAAGCTCTATCAGTTTGCAAAAATTATTCTGTGTTACACAATCAAGCTACATTTTCCAGACAGATTAGAAGTATGAAGATATGTACAACAGAAGATACTTGACCCAGTTAAGAGGTCTTATTTAACACATTACATATTTACATTAGTTATTTAATGAGGTATATCTTAAAGCAGTGTTCTTAAAATAGAAAGTTGAGATCTATACAAACAGAGCCAGTCTTAAGATTTTAAATATTGAGTTTCTGATCCTGGGATACAGCGTGTATGGATAATCAAAGAATAGCAGTACAGGCAATGTCCAGTTCAGAGCCTTTGAAAAACAGCTAAAGCCTCAAAGAAAAATTCAAACAAAATAGATTTGAAAAAAATAAGCAGTGGCAAGAGAAAAGCATGATACACATTATTTATCAGTGTTAATTATGGAGATCTTTACTTTGAGCAGCTGTAGTGCTGCCATGCTTTAGAGGGGGGATTTGAAATTTGGCGGGTGATCATTAGAAGTGTGCTTTTGATTCCCATATTAAAAATGTAATAAATTAGCTATGGTTTAAGCCTGAGTAAAAATGGCAGTTTATAGGTCCCTCTTGAATAATTCTTGGGTTTTGACAACTGAACTTTTAAAAATTATCTTAAGTGCCTATACTCACGAATCCCATAGCACCTAATACTGGTAAGACTGCATTTGTGATGTAGAGGGTTGCCACACACTGTTGTAAGACTGCTTCAAAGTTCCTGAGATAAGATTATAGGCAGGCATTGAAACAGTGCGCTGTTGTCTTCTGCCACCTGTTCCCTTGGGGCAGTCTTCTGATATGCAGCATGGGTGGAGGAGACTCCAGAAATACATGAAGAGGGCACCAAACTGTTCAAGGAGAAAGATGTACTTTGTGTCATGTTGCTTGAGGTGTCAAGAAATAAGAGTGCTAGCTCAGTGAGGAGACTGGTGCTGCGCTGGAAATTTTAGGGACTTGGATTGTAAAGGAAAGGAGCTGGAGTACAGGGAGAAGGTGACTGGCAATTACAGAAAAACAAGAGCACTCCTTCCTCCCACATGGATGTGACGTGTGGAGGATGCAGGTGCAGCACCTGTGGTCAGGCCCACATCAGTAGAGAAGGTCTGTTCAGAGTATGTCCTGCTTGGAGCCAGAGCAGCACATGCTCTGTGTGTGTGTGTGTGTGTGTGTGTGTGTGTGTGTGTGTGTGTGTGGTGGTTGGAGGGGGGGGGGGGGGGAGGTAATGCAGATGCCAGCATGTGCAGGCTGGAGCATGTTCAGTACAGATGGAGTCTTTGAAGAATTTAGCTGACAAACTCTTAAATGTCTTTACTGAACTAGTGCTAATTGAGAAAATTCAAAGGTTTATAGCTTGGCCAAATGTGGGTGGATTTTCAAAGAGATGGCAAAAGGCACATCCCTGAGAGCAGGGCCATCTCTTCTCCAAATGTTATGCTTCTGTTCCAAAGCATGCACTCCTCAATTAAACATAGTGTGAAACAGCATACCAATATATTTTTTAATTTCATTTTCAGAAATGGCTGAATCACTCTTGCTAAAACTTTCCAAAATAATTCAGAGTTGAGCAAACACTTTGCATACTAAATATCAATCTAGAAAATGGGATTTAGCAAAAGGAAGCGCTGTCTTACAAGAGGTGTATCTGCTCTGCCTGTGATAAACTTAACGAACAAATTTTAGGAACTCTTTCTCAGGAACTAGGAAGAGAGGGGGCTGGCAGTAAGTTACTGTATATTTGTAGCAGTGCCCATGAGGTCGGTATTTGCCTTGAAAAGCACATCTCATATTAACTAAAATGTTTCCAAGTGTTAATTCAGTACAGGTATTATCACATATACAGAAAGGTTACTCCTGTGCTGTTGCCAAATTTAGCAAGGCTTTAGCAGTTAGTAGTGATAGCAAATCACCCAGTCACTTAAGTTGCCTCAGGGTAGCTTTAATTTGCGTACCTAACTTACTCAAAATATTTCTAACCTTTGCATTGTAGAGTCAGCATGGTTTATTCATTCAAAGTACGTACCATCCCCTCTTTCATCACCTTAAATTTGTTACTAACTTCCCATTTCATAACATACTGACCATACTGACATACTGACCTCTGAATTCTAAAAAGTTCTAGAAGATGCACAGTAGTTTTACACTCATGTTTATAAAATACATGTTTTATCACTTTTTCTGTTGTACCCGAACAAATCTAAGTTATGCAAACCCTAACTTATAGCCATCTGTATTAGAGCAATAATGCTAGTGTTGAGGCTGTAGAAGAAACATTGCGTTTTGATGTATAGTTAGAATACATACCTTTATGTTCCATCCCCCCACTCTTTTTTGCAGAAGTGGTATATAATACATTTTCCTTAGGGAGATTTAAAAGCATACTGTATTTATGATGGCTAACACCTAGAATTGTATCACTGTGGAAATGAGTAAATGAAAGTTAACTTTCCCCAAAACAAAACTCTCCTTCAGGTAATGAGTTCCAAATTAGAATTGGTATGAATATGATTGTAAATTCACAATAACTTTTACAGGTTTAATTCAGATGCAGTTGAGCTCTTCTGCATACTGGATGCCACAGACATGATCCTGAGATACTTAAAGCGTAGTGCAGAACAACAGAATGCCAAAGGTGTGCCTGAAGCTGTCAAATGCTGGTGACTTTTGGAATCTCAAAAAACTGGAAAACAGATGACCTCAAAAGCAATAGATGTCCAGTTCAATCACAGTATAATTATTATTAAATATTAAATATTACTCAATCAGTATAATCTCCAGGAAGCAGTACTTGTCTCAGGTTCCTTCATCTGTCAAATCAGAATGACAACAGTGCTTTCCCAACTACTGTCAGCAGTGTAGAATGGGAGTAAGTTCTTTGGGAAACTCAGAGATACACAGAAGCAATCAATGAGGATTAATAGGCAGGTAGCCTATTAATTTGGTATGCAGTTAACTGAATGGTTTCTTAAACTTTGCTATTGGATGCCAGAAAGTGTATGTATGGAACTCCGGCTCCTGGTTGGGGGAGGTTGGGGAGTAGGATGGGAAAGCTGTATGTGGTGCAGGGGTATGGTGCCTGGAGTTTAGGGAAAGCGGTGTGTTTTTGTGCATGTACTTATACTCTTCATGTTTCAGTTTGTATTGTGCTAATAGTCCTTCTTCCTAACAGAAGAATGCATGTTTATTTTGTAAGGAAGAAGGGTCTGTAGTTTTTTGTGAGGAATAGTAATGTAACTTCTGTAATCTAGTAATCTACTTCTAATAATGTAAGGCCATGTAACTTCAAGTACATTACTAACCTGAAGAGAGGCTATATGAGGTTACTAAATGGAGTTTTGAAGAAGAAAACATTCCTTACAGTTGCTCAAAAGTAGTGCAGCTTAAGGTATTTTTTACCAGCCTATAAGGTACTAGATTTAAATTGGTGTGCAGTGAAACATTTAAATATACTATAGCAAATGAAATATGGTCCAATAGGTTTTTTATGGTCTAGCCATGCCTTTTCTTTTCAATCACTAGCCTGGGGCAAACAAGTTGGCTTTAAAACATCTATTTTAGCTATGCTTTTATCACCTCTGTCTTTTAGGAAGTTTAATTTCTTTTTTCATTTCTTTTCTTTGATTAAAAAAAAAAAGAGTTGAGATCTTTGAACAAGTTATTTATCTCTTATGTTTAATCTATCTGTCAATGGACATACTGCTTTAGAAGTGGTTTATATTACTAATTAATTTAATTTCACATACTGTACTCCATGTTAACACTTCTTTCTATTATACACTATAATGTGATACAGGGCTTTCCCTCAGCAACCCTACCTTAAAGCTTTAATTGCTTTCCTCTAAGCCTCAGCTCGTGTTTGATTTATCTGATTTCTTTGTATAAAGATTCCCTGGTTTACAACGTGTACACAAGTCATTAAGATGGTGGTGATGTTTATCTAGTAAACTTACATACTGGTGGTAGTATACAACCCTTTATGAATTTATGACTGGCCAATAAGGAGAAGCGTCAGAAGCTCTATTGTCTCTGTTGGGTCACTTTGTTAGTTTATGTTTAGAGTGACAACATAAGTGCTTCCACTGACTTACACAGTGAGTTGAAGGATTGATGCCTGCAGTCAAAATCTGTCATGAATTTCTAGCTTTATTTTTCTTTTTTGAGGGGAAAAGGTGAATAGATTGGAGAGGAGGAAAGGAGTAAGACAGATTGAGCATGTTTGAAGACAGTGTGGCCTTCATCTGAGATACACTGTTGTTTACATAGAGGAAAAGCTGAACCAAAATGCCAGATCCCCAAGCTATGTGAAGTTCAGAATCTGGATCCAAGTATTGCAGCTTGAAATCTCTCTGGCTCTCAAGAACCTAAATGTAGATACCACATATTAAAATGCATGAAAATGAATGATAGTAAATAATCAATGTAGAGTGGGAAATCTGGTCCTTTGATCTGTCAGGTTTCGTCACATAACACAAGCATAAGGACATATGGTATTTTAAAGTTGCATTTGAAAAGATGCCTACGCTGACTTTTATCCTTATTTACAAATAGTCAGCAATAAAGGCTGTAATCTTGCAGATACCACTATGGATGTGCAGAGTTGTTCTCAAACAGTTCACTTTAGGATTGGGATATGATTAATTTGACTAGGAAATGCATTGAAACACATATTTGCTTTTTCTAATCATTAGGTGATCCCAACATTACAGCTTTTAAGCAAAAAAAAAAAAAAAAAAGTAGATGTATTTTTCTCTCCAGGTTTGTTTCACATCCAGAAAGCTGTATTGTTCCTGCAAAATCTCTTCATTTGCTATTTCATTGTTACATTTACTTCCCACTCATTAAAGCTCCATCCTGCTTTCCTTACATATGGATTACATTTATTGGCTCCAGTGAAAACTAATTGCACATGAAACTAAAGGATTCAAATTAGGATTACGAATATATGACCACATGGAAAAGAAAGCATGAAATATTCTAATTCTTTTTAGATGCAAAGCAACTTATGAACAAAACCCGTTGTGGCTGATTCTCACAAGCTTAAAGCATTGTGAAGGAAAAATTAAAATGGGCAAGGCTAATTAATTTGGAAAAATCCATTGTTAATACGATGTTTTCAGTTCTCCTGGATACTGCTCTCATGACATTTGATGTCCTTCCAAAGACCCATCCCCATTGTAAACATCTTTTTTCTTCCCTCTAAGAATCTAAACTTTGTTTTAAAATGAAGTAAATTCCTAGACCTTGTAAGTATAAAGTTCAGAAGTTTGACTTGCACGTTTCTTAGCTGTTAAAGACAAATAAAAATCAGATGGGTTTCGTTTGCAAGAACTTTTCTAAAGCTTCTTGATTTTTAACTTTTTTTGATCTCTGATCTTGCATTTGTTTTGGACATGGGGAGGGGTAAGTGGAGAAGAGCTTGTATGACTTTTTGGTGTTTGGGATCAGCAAGGGGTGAGTTGCTGCATGACCATTCTGAAGCCTCTTTAAAAATGGCTTCCTGTACACTGGAAGAAATAGCATCAACTGGTGAATGGTTTCATTATGAAACAGTAATCAGAAGATGTGACAAAAGATTCAAGCTCTTTCAGCTAGCTCTGGCAGAGCTTGTGTCTCTGTCAAGTAGCTGAAAAGTGCTCCTGTCATATTCTGAGGAGGGGAGCTGGGCTGCAGAGACCCTTGTCCCTCAGCCACATGATCCCACTGGCAATGTCTACTGTTGCCGAGGGCTCCATTGACTTGAGCCAATCTCAGTACCATTTCCAGGTTGAACGTACAGGATTGGGCCCTTGGATGGTAGATGTAGGGCTCTGGAAGACCAGCTTTTACTGCTCATATGTTTGGCAGGCAGATTTGATAATCAGTGCTGTTCTAGAACCTTACACCATCTCAGTGAATATAAATTGGTGGTGTAAAGCAAATGGGCAACTGGCATGAAGCCAAACACGGATGGGAGCGAAGATGGTTTATTGTTGAGGGGGCAGCCCGGTGTTCCACAGCAGAGCTTTCTGTTCACAACAGCTCTGTGGAACTGCTGAGTTCGAGTGTGGCCTCTGAAGTGTATGAAATAATAACAGTTTTATTTCTCCTGACACAAGCACGGAAGCTGTTTGCTGCCACCTCAGAACTGTTACCCTGCAATGCAAAAGTACCAACAAGGCAGGCTGGATGCAATGTTATTATAAACAGTGCCGCAGTAAACTTCAGGAAAAGCCCATTATACGGTGATAGCCTGTTTGTCAGGAGAAAAGTTCACTAACGTATATGGAAGCAGAGCTCCTTATTCACTGCTTTCTGAGTCTATTTTGTTGACTTTTACCTTTATTTACTATGCAGGTGCTTCTGAGAATAACCTCGAAAAACAAAAAACTACAGAAGGCCACATACTTTGCTAGTTTAAAGTGGCAGAGAAATGGTGTCAGTTCAATGTTATGGTCCAGTGTTTATAATTGCTTTTTAATATTTCGGATTTTGGAGGGGTATGTTAGGAAGTGTGTTTTCTCTTTCGCTGCTGTTTTGTCACTGTAAATCACTCAATAAAAGGTGTATTAAAAAAATGCAATGAACAATGAAAGCAGGAAAAAATGAACATACATATGCAATAGAAGTAAATTCCATTTTAAATCTAATTTGTGCTCATATAATAAATTATAGTGATATGAGATGAGAATTTCAATGAAGCCCCAGGGAGTTTGGCACCCATTTCATATTTTGTTTTGATGGGATTAGCACCCCTAAACATAAAAACTTATTTGAAAATCAGCCATAATGTCCCTCCTTCCAAAGTGCCCTAATTCTTTCTGTTTATTTGTTTGATTGTTCCAGGAATTGTTTTATGCTCAACAGAAATACAAGTACTGTATTCTGTAGTAGAAATATCTTCATTCATATATCTTCATTGCTTTCCTTAGGAAACTTAGAGTTTGACCACTATTCTTGTGCTTTTAAAAATCCAATTGCTATTTTAGATGTCTTGATGCAGAAATCTACTGTTATGTTCTGTAAGATCACCTCTGGACACTGTTGCAAACTCTGCATTTTTATTCTTCTATGCCTTTGGTCAGGCACTAGGTGTTTCTAGGCCTCTATTTCTCCACCCCAAAAATGGATAACTTCTTTTTTCCTATCGTTTTCCAAGGAGTGGTGGTGTTTTACTTGATTGCATTTCCTAGCAATCATGAAGCATTCTAAATATGCAAAAATATTATTTTAAGATATTGTGATTCTTTACTCTTATTTATGGGCAAGCTGATATACAAGGTAGCAGATTAATATAATACAAGCCTTTTGTAGTGCTATGGAGCACTAGAAACTTCCTTTTGAATTCCAGTACCATCTGAAAATTCAAAATTCTGTGAAGGAGATCTGCCAACTTTGCCACTATATACTAGCAAAAAAGTGGAAGGAACTCAGTTTTTTTTTTTTTTTTTAATTAAAAAAAGGCAACATTTTGATAAAGAAATCATTGTTTGTAAAAAGCAGGTATGTTATGCAAATCAAGTGATTTACTAAGAATCAATTCTTCCAATAACTAGATGAGCCAATTCCAACTGTATCTGGAAAGCCAAGAAAACAGCATATAGATTAAGTTTACTCAAAACTTTTGTTCCTGCATTATTTAAGAGATGCAAATTGCACCATTTTATATTGTTTATGAATAAAGGCCAAACTTCCTTCTTCACCCCCATCTACGATACAGGCATTAGAAATTAGAACTACAGAATGCAGTAGATAACCATATTTGACTTGATAGCTTCTGTGTCACAGAACAAGGTCTGTGATAGCTTTCTGTGACTTCAGTTTGGGACAGGTGACCTCCTGTCTTGTCAACAGACTTAGTCACGAACATGCCTCTAATGAATCTGCAAACATGCAAAATATGAACCTTTCAAAGCCAAAACAGTAATTGGAAAAGGATGCCGTCATTGCTACATGGAGTGAATGGAAAGTAGCAAGTTAGGTTGTAAGTGTTCTGTCTTCAGTTTGCGGGAAAGGATATATTTATCTCATTCAGTTAAAACTAGCATAGAAAATTAATTCAAAAAACATCTAGTTAGATTTCAGATTCATAAAATTTTAATAAATGCATTTAAAATCATGTATAAGGATGGATGAGCTGATTCACCTGCTTTTCACTGTGGAAATCCCACATCCACTTCAAAAATTGTCGTGGGCAGGAGCATACTATCAGTGTATGTGTTTACTATGGAGGTCCATATCTTGTACTCACCTTCAGAATTCTGTTCACCTGTGGGTGATATGTCTCCTTTGCAATAAGGAAGATCTCTTCTCAGTTTGTTTCTCCCTGCTTGATTTTAAGAAATTAATGATTATACAGTTGCCATCTAATCTGAAAATTACAGAATAATTCCTGTTTTGAACACTATGTCTGAATCTCAGTCTCCACTTGGGCAGGACACATGGTGTGAGAGACAGCTGCTAAAAACTGTGCAGCTATTACAGTGTGTCAGTTTATAAGCCGCGAAGTGTATGTACCAGCTCACAGATTGTTGGTAGGAGTGTGGTACTCTGTTATAAATATATTTTATTGATTTTAAGAAGATTTTATTAAAAGGCTACCCAGAAGAAGCAGGCAGTAAAAGATCAAGTAAATTACTTGGCTTTCATTTTAGGTCATCTAATCTCCTAAGGGTTTATGGGGACTCCACAGGCTCCCAGAACACTGACACATGTTAGTCTTGCTTTGTAATAGCAGATAGTTGTGCACTGGTTGTTCAGCAAGATGGCGGTAATCCAATGTATGTGAAAGAATCAACAGGCTTTGATAAGATCAGACTTTAAACATATTTAATTGTAAATACAAATGCTAATTAACACCTTCACAATTTCTCAAAAGCAATTAAATACATTGTATGCATAACTATTACTGAAATCAGGTGAATTAACAGCCTAACTCCTGTTGTCTTGTGACATACTTGCCTGCGTCTTTGGATGCTGAAAAGTTTCCGTGGTGGCACTGAATACTTCTATTCAAATTAGAATCACAGTGTAATCTAGGTTGGAAAAATCTTCAATATTATTACCAAGTCCAACCATCAACCTGACCCACTGAGTCCCACCACTATACCATGTACCTTTGTGCCATGATCACACATCTCTTAAATAAAACTAAATGAAAAGCAGCTCAGGCACCTATCACACAGCAAAACAGTACACCCTTTTGAGGGAAGCACATTGGATCAAAGCCTTGTCATGTGAAAATATTATACATTCTCTTAACTTCTACAAATGCTTGTAAAATGTTACAGATCTATGACAGTTGTTACTACCTACTATTTCCTAAGTATGTATATACATACTTGTGTGTTTGTGTATATATGTGTTTTATGCTGCTTCTTTTTCAAGCCCTTGGAAATTGGTGTGTTGTGCTCGGTTCCACTCCCCAGCCCTACTTACAGCCTGCCACTTATCTCACAGGCCTCAGTCCCTCCTGCCTCTCACTTTCCCAGCACCCACACACCCTATTTGAGAGACCTTGCCCACTCCCCAGCCAGCCTGTAGTAAAAGACCTTCCCTGGTGTTAACTTCCCTGCACCAACATGTCTTGCTAAATCCTATTCCAAAATGAACTGTCTTGCTGCACTAACATTCTCTTTACTCCCTACCTTAAAAGCAACTTGCAGAATTCCTTTTCTGCATACTTGTTTACCCTCTCACTCCATATACCTGAGCTGTTTTTCACAGGCTGATGAAACTTAAATGTGATCATACTTGTACCATACATTAGAGAGTCACATACATTGATAAATGCTTTCAAGTCAGACATTCTTAGAGACCTTAATTCCTGTTAGGCCTGTGTTCTGTTGTCCCTTGTCCAAGTCAATTTCAGTTCAGTGCCCTCCAAGCCCACTCCAAAGATTTAAACCTCATCACTTCTCTAATCCTTGCAAAAATGACCACTAGTTTGATAATTCAGTACTGGCTACTGATATAACCTGCTTACTTCCCATAACCTGTTAAAATCTGGCCAAATTCTATTCTCATCAAAGAGGCAAAGCACTAGCTCTTGCCTTTCTCAGGAATTTCAAAATCCTGTGCACAGGTTGTCACTGTAGACATAACCAGCTTGTACAGAGCTTGAAATCAAGGAGACGACTTTTTGGGAAGAAGATGACTATACATACTTTTCTCCTGCTCTCTCTGGGACGACAACAAAACACAATCCATTAGAAAGTGGATATCCTTTTAGGAATCAAGCAAAAGTTTTCCATTGCAGAATTTTCTTTTTGAAATGTTTGTAAATCTGTGTAAATTCACAACTCAGGGTTTGTCTTTGAGGTTTTGAGTTCAGCCTTAATGTGAGACTTAGGATAAGCCACAGCAGTTTCACCTAGCTGCCACATGAAAACAGCAATTGTAATGCTGCACCTAGAAGTCTTACAAGGTTTGCCAGAATTTGAACTCATCAAATCTGGCCTTAACTGTGGGCATTTCAGGGTTTTGTTATTAACATGATGTCTCTTTACTACAGAAGTTATTGCAGATGTTGCTTTTGCTTTGCAAATTCAATATATATATATATATATATATAACCGGCTAAGTACGAATTAAATTATGTATGTTAAACATTAAAGCATAACTCCTTATTTTGCGATGACTAGTTTTCTTTCCTTTTAGTAGGTCATGAATATTTTCTGGCAAGATATGTCACTAGCTTATAACTTCATTAAGCTGCAGACCATACCTTACCCTTTCACTAGATCCCTGAAAAGAACTTTTGTGCGTGCCAAACAGATATCCACTTGGTCTGTGGCTCTTGAAAGGTAAATTGCCAAGTTCCAGCAAGCAAATTAAGAGGTGCAATAAGAGCTGGCTGTTGCATTCTATCAAATCCTGCCACTGAATGTGCTGAAAAGCTTGCCCAGAGCCATGGCCTCACATATTTATGGTATGAATGGGAGACTCTTGGAGCTATGTATTGCCATAGTTCCCATTTCTTTTGTAATAAACCAGCTCAGCAGATGTAGCTTAGGTAAAAGGGAAATTCAAAGTCTCCTACTTAAAGAATACCAAAACAAAGTTCTCTCTCTGGTCCTCTGTCTATGAGCCAGACTTAGAGCCAAACCTTCCTTGAACTGATTGTTTTTTTCTCTACATAACCCGATGAAACTCAAAGGGTTCTCACATGGAAGGAAGTGCTGTGCAATAGTACTGAGAGTATTACTGCTAGGACATGACACAAAGTGTGTTTTAAAAAAAATCTAACTCTTAGTTTCTAATATGACACAGATTAAATCATTATATTGGTTTTCCAAGTCATTTGTATCATTCTCCTGGATTAAATTTGAATGCTGAAGAAAGCAGTTCTGAGTAGCATAGATTCTATTTAATGATAGATGTATTGCAGTTTTGCACTATTGATACCTAATTCACATTAAATGCAGAATAGTTTTTAATCTCTGTACTTGTGACTTGTGCCTATAGTCTTTAGACTTTAGAGTATTTAGTATAACATTTACAATCTAATTAGCCCTGTCTACTCTACCCGTGTATTAAAATGAAAAATACAACATAAGGCATTAAACTCTGTTGATTTTATTTAGCCTGGTGGGTGCACAGTAGCTCTACATTAAATCAGAAGCAGAAGATGAGACTGAGATTTACAAAGCAGCAGAAGATGAAGAATTGTGAATTAAATTAGAAACCCCTAACAAAGGCTGTTAAACTATGGTCCAGTAAGGTGAAGGCAAGGGATATAATGATAAATGGTTTTGTGCCTGTTGATACTTAGTCATGTATTAAATTAAGATGTTTCAGAAAAAAATAATTACATATTTCTGCACCATTTTTGCACAATATACTAACAGCATCTGCTTTTTAAGAAAAAAAGAAAGGGCCTTGTATATTAATCAGTAAAGCCTAATAAATTTACTGTCTGTTTCCCACTGAAGTCCACAGAGATGTTCTGTTGCCTTTGTAGGGCAGTAGGTTGGCCCTCTAGCATACCTTTCATGCTTAACAGTGCATAAATCTTTTGTATTTCTAGCTTTATCTGATATTGTTGCTTAACTTGATTACATATGAAAGTAAGAAGAGTCTCCTCACTAGTCATCTTAACCATTGCTTGTTGTTACTTGTTTATGAGATATTTTTCTACTGGATAGTCTTTAATCTGAAATTATATCAAGCCTCTGTAATAAAACTGAAAGAGATAATATCTATGGCATTTCCATTCCTCTGCTCTGGTGATAACATTATTTAACAACGCTAGCAAGTTAATTAAGAAAGACCTTGCTGTCATAAATTCATGTTGCTTTCCTCATCACATTAAGCTTTTCAGTGTATTGCTGAGGTTCAGAAAACTGTTCCAGACATTCAACAGGGGATAATTCACTAAATAGTCCACAATACGTTATGTATTCTTTTACAAGATGGAGGATTATCTAACATTCTACCTCTTCTGAAGTTTTGCGTGTCTGATTAATCTTCAATCTTCCTTTTCTTTGAAATCATTGAGAACAAAAATCAGTTTCTTGGGCATTTAAGGGATCTAATCTTTTCATAGCCATGTTTGTTCTTGTCTACATATTATATAATCCTACTTCTGTGTATCCTTGAATCCTTGATTTATGTAGATCTTTATCCCAGCTAACAGAAGTCAGCTACTGAATGAAAGTACCAGCTCCTTGTTCATTATCCTTCACAGTGGACATATTTTTTTTCTCCCTATCAATGGTAAATCCTGTCTATGGAGCAGAAAAAATAAAATTGAACTTTATCTTTATGACTTTGTGAACCTTGTATTCTTTCATGATGCATTTGAAAACTGTTTTCTGTAAAAATTTGGTTTATGGCAATCAAAAAGGAAGCAGCTTCGGCAGGCCAGATAGAGGTTCGAATTCAATTAAATCAGCCCTGTAGGAAGTGATTTCCTGGGTATATTGCAAGGCAGAGCACTGAGATTGTTTGGGAATAGATTTGTGAAAATCCTGATGTGGTCCTGAACTTTTCAAACACATAATCTGAGGTTCTTCAGTTTATCTAGTCATGAAAAAAATGTAGTCAGTGAGATGACTGAACTTTCACAGACAGCTGTAACTGTTCTGTGTGGATACCACCATTTAATATTTGATGCTAGTTCTATTCCTAAATGTGTCCATATGACTCACAAATTCCTACTCCAAACTGGAAAGGCTAAGTGAAAAGATATGACATGAGATTATCTTCTGCCCCAGCCAGAGCTAGCAGTCTAGATGGACCTGAAAAAGGTCTTGGGGATGTATATGCTCTAGATTGAAGAACTGTCAAATATTAGGAGCTGAAATTCATAGCAACTGTGGAGTTTGGAGTATGTTAAATCAAAACGAGTAACTACATAGGGTTAAGAATGGTATATAGGGTTAAGAATTGGCTGATTGGGCCAATCTTTAGAATAAACCAATGTTTTTTATGAACTTGTCAGCAAGTAAAGTTTCAAATCTGGGAGAAAGGAAAAATCTAGGGCTTATCTAAAAGTTTAATTCTATTACTTCATTGAAAGGGGCCCAGATCTGCATCTTGATATTAATGAAAGGAACATCATTTTAAGTGCTACTGATTATTTTCTTGGCTTGCATTAAGTAAGTTATTCTCACCCCCTGTTTGCTCTAGCTCTCTCTTAAGGGATTAATGAAGCAGAACTTGTTGAGATAATTAATTCTGAATAAGAGGAAAACTATTTAGAATTATCACGTCTGTCTTATACTGTAATTCTGCTCATCTTTTTAGGACTGTCCCTGTAGATTTTTTACTTTAGCATTTATAGCCTGATGGGGCTTTTTTATTTGTTTGTTTTTTGGGGGGTTGTTTTTATTATTTTGTTGTTTTTGCTTTCATCACTATTGAGTTTTCTTCACCATGTTGATTGGTTTGTGGTTTGAAGGATTTTCTGTGTTGACTTCATTACAGATTTGGGTCTTCAACTGGTGTCTCAAATTTTTGTCTTTGTTGTGGTATAAAAATTTATTCCACAAATGCATTCTATGTTGCCTTTTGAGTCCTTTTCTACCATTGTAAAATATTACATAATACTCTTCAATATTTAATGCAGATTTTATATTTCTCAAGATTAAAGCAATGTTTCTCTATGTTTACTAAAAAGTTATTTCTTAAATAACACTCCAAATCAAATTCTGAAGATAATAATGGCAAAACTCTCCCTAGCTTTGGTGGAAATAGAATTTCATATCCAACTATCTAGGAGATAACATACAATACCTAGGAGAAGAAAATCACAGTAATATTATGTTTGGTTTTATTACTAAGCATTGTGCTTTATGCCTGAAGACTGATCTGGAAACTATTTTTCAATATCACTGTTCCTCTCTCCAGTACTTCCTTGTTATCTAAGATGCATTTTTGAAATCTTTCATATCAATTCATCTTTTCTATAGCTACCAAATATACCTCTTTTCAATCTGTGGGCAAAATTTAAGTCTAACTTTGAGTGTCTCTCTCTTCTGCAATTCATTCTGTCATGCACAACTGCAACAGAACTGTTTCCAGTTACTTCAGCTAACTTCACAGTTCTCTTATTAGCTACCTTAATATTTTCCTATGGAGCACTCGTTCTTACACTTTCTTTTTTAATTTGTTTTTAATTAGTTACTTACTACAAAGTGCACCATTAAATTTACTACCATCCACATCAGACATTCTTTCACTGTAAATTTTCTCCATAGATTCTTTTCTACATTTGTATGTCAGATCATCTTATTATTATTTATTCTGCTTTCAGGGCATTCACTACCTAAAAATTCTAAATGGAAATATCAGACAGAAAGTGCCTGTTTATGCTAACTTATCAAATCCCTGAAATATATGATAGCTTTGCTGGAAATTGGGACAGTAGTATTATGTTAACATTTACACCAGAAACCTGCATTTGTTCCAGGAAATAGAGCAAAACCGAGTTTGAGAAGTGATAATGTTCATTGTCACTCTTCTTTTCCATGTGAATACTCACTATTTTCAAAACCATTGTACAGATCATTAATCATCATTTTAATTTTTTGAGAGAAATTTTTGTGAAAAACTATTTTGCAAAAGATTACAAATTTACAAGATTTCTTCTTGTAAAACTGGAGACTTTGGCTCTCTGTCATTGTTCTGTTTCATATGCAATGGAATTTTTTTTTTTTTTTTTACCACAGTACTGCTTGATATTACTTGATTAATCATTCTTCTATCCTTCTTCCCTTCCTTAGAACATCTTTTTTTTTTTTTTTTTTTTTCCTTTTCCTTTAAATGTGCTTCACAAGCTTTCATTCTGCAATCCACACAGCTGGTCATCTTTCTTTTTTGTTGTGTCTAAAAGCAGCCATATGTCATCAGCAACCCTCTCATGTATATTGAACTTCCTTAGCACATCAGCTTGTCTCTTTGAATGTGTTACCTGATGTCTTTAAAATGGCAAAACATAGGAAAGTGGGTCCTCCTGATCCTTTGTTTATCAGACCAGCAAGAGCTATGAATATTGTAGAGTTAGCATTTATGCCCTTTGGCCGTATTTATTCTAGCTTTTTATTTTTCTTTGTTTCAGCTCAACTAGCAGGATATGATTCAAATCAGCTCTATACAGTAAAGTAGCAAGTATGCCTATCCTTTATCAGTAGGGAAAAACCAGGGCCACTGAACACTGGTGTTTGGTGTTATAGCAGCCACAACTGCTGCAATTCTCCAGCTCTGTCCATCTAGGTGCTTTATTTGGTGCTCCCTGTTTTTAGTATGGGTGGTCACAGCACAACAGTCTCTCCACTGCAAATGTTAGCATCAGTGCTTGAGTGCCCTTACAGCATGTCTGGTAGGATATATGTGTAATAGCAGCAAAGGAGATTGACCAAAGAAGAAAGATCCACTGGAAATTTGAAAAGCTTTAGGTTCAGGTGGTGCTCATAATTTCTTCTAAAATAAGTTTAGAAACCTTGGTTTTGCAGTTCAGTATGTGAAAGTCTCTCTTCTTCACTGTTTGATGTGATTGTCTAGTTAAGAGATTGAAATGCTTTGGGTGTTATGAGATGAGTGATATCTCAGGCGGCTAGGACTGCAATTTAAATGGACTCCCTAACAACACGTAGAGAAATGTGATTTTTGTTACTGTTGAATTTTGAAACTACTGGAATGCAAGTAGTTTCTCTCCTTTCTAAATGAGTTGCGGTCATCAGAAAAGCATCCATTTTGGAGCTCCATCACGTCTGGAGCACAGTCTTATCATCTGGAGATAGAGAATTGGCTTTTTGCAGCACTGGTATTTGGCCATCCAGTAACACTGGAGAGTTCATGAGATACCCATGGTTACCTTGGTAATAAAGTGATGAGATATACTCAGTAGAAGGGGCTTTTTTTTTTTGGAGGTGGTGAGATTTTCAAAGCTCTTTCTTTTTTTTTAATGAGCATTAACTCATTTGTTACTGAGATTCATTTTTAAACAGGTAACTATGGAATGCTTTTAATAGGCTGAGAAAAGTTAACAGATGTCAGTGTATACTTTAATCTTGCCATTTGTAACAACCTATGGCATTTTGTATTCATTATGCTTTTTCAGGGCAAATAATTTAGATTCTTTCACCTTCTGATGATAAACTCCCTTTTGTGTTCCTTCCTCTGAAGTCAGTTTTCTAAATAAGAAAATAAACAAATCTTGTATGAAATGTTATCATCAGCCTGAGTAAAATTAACTGCATACACATACCCCCAAGCCTCAAATCAGATCCAACTATGTTGGACATGCATTGCACTTAAAGGCCACTGTTTACTATTGTCTCATTTATTGGAAACAAATTGGAAACAAATATTTATGCAGGAAAAAAAAGGGCTTTATAATTACATGGAAGTACAGTTAAGTAGCTTAAAATATTACCTTTACATTTGCTATAGATTTGGCAGAGTTTTTGTCAAGAAATCATGCTCCTTTGGTGTTCAGAGCTCTTTGGCACCCTTCTCCAGTACATACCTGTGTACTTAAGGCTGTAATGACACTAATCTGCAGGAGGTTCAGAACGATTGAGAAACCATGTAAAGCTGTGACCTGTACCTTTAATTCATTTCAGCCAGTTCCACGCTGATGAAGTGATCTATCATCATTGCTACCATATTATAGCATGTGTTCCTACAAGAAAGTTCAGACACTGCAGGGGTGACCAGACTAACATCGCCTGGCATCCAGCAGTGCGCAGACTAAACTGTAGTTTTAGATAGAGAATATGGAAACTGACAACAAATTATTACTTGTGGTCTTTTTCCAGTTTTCAAGTGCAAACACACCAAAGTCTATTTTAAATCTGAGCCAGTCAGACATTTAGTAATATAGATCAAAGAAGAAATGAAGGCCTCCCATGCTTATTATTTCAATATGATGTCTGTTCTAATAAAGTGTAAGAATGCCTCTGATAGACTAACTAGTAGGAATTTTCTGGTTCTGTAGTTTAGCCTTAAATATATACATATATTTGTAAATTAATCAGAAACATATTGTGGTGGTTTCAGTTCCTCAGAAAGCTGATTGTTTTCAATCCTTTCTTTAATCTTAGAAATATGGTGGCAGCCTGCCAGAACACTTTCAGATAAACAGTCCACTTCACATTTAAAAGCTGTAGAATCACCAATGTTGAAGGGGAAAAAAAAAGACAGAAAACACCAGTTCTTTCTCTCTTCCCCAAAATGTAGAACATTTTTAAAATAGGTTAGTTGTTATGCTATTGTCCTTCATTCCTAATTAGAAATAATAAAAGCCATCTGTGCAAGGTGAATTTTGATAAAATCTCGGCTTTTAAGTATTTGTTGATCTTGTGTGTACCAATTTTCAAATGTCTTAATAGCTGCAGGATGGCTATCACACTGAGTATACTCGCTGATTTCCATCCTGCTCTGTGCTGCTGAATGTGGTTTATGTGTGGTTATATTTCACCTGAAATTAAAAAAACGCCATACTATTCCTCCCAGTGCAACAGCTATTGAATGGGATGGAACTGTTTCCATTTGGAAGAGTTTTTTCATAACGCTGTCTCCTCCCT